>NC_025874.1:677547-752751 GCF_000755165.1 Leishmania panamensis | reverse complement strand
TGACGTCTCATCCCCAGCTGCAGGCATTCCATCTTGCCCTCTTTCCCACCCTGTCGCAAGCACGCGATGCAGCACATAAGTGCTATAGCAGAACTGTTTTAATCTTCCTTCTCTGTCTATTGCCCTCCCCCCTCCTCCCCTCGGCACTGTTTAGTGATTTCCTTCCCTTTTGGTTCTCCTTTTTTCTTCGCGCCCTCACGCGCCCTCCACACCTCGACCCTCTTCCTTTGCATCGGCATAGTACACACCCGTGCTCCCATACCCACCTGCCGTACGCCGCTCCGTGACGGGGGCCGGAGGCCCTCTTTGTGGTCTTCTCGCTTTTCTCTCTCCCCCTCCCCGTGACTCACCCAGTGCCCTCTTTGCTTCGCTTTCTACCGACTGAGGTGCTTTTCTCCCCTCTCTCTGTGCTGACTTGTCATAGCGTGTTGCTCTGGGGGCATCATCCGCGCCGTACACCCCCTCCCCGCGTTCTCCCCCCGGCGGAGAGGTGCGCGCTGCTTGCGAACGCAATAAGTAGCCCTGCACCCCCTCGTCTTCCTGCTGCTGTACGTGCGCATGCTACCTAGTAACGTGTGGTCTCTCTTGCCTTTACTGTCCTTTGCCTTGTTTCCATACCAGTTGCGAGTGTGTGCTTTTCTTTCCCCACTGTGTGCGCCACTCTCACTTCCACCCTTACCCCGCACTGTCCCCGCGACGACAACGGTGGACTGCGGCACTGATTTGTTTTCCTTCTCTTTCGAGCGAGTGTACCTGTGCTTCTGTGTGTGTGTGTGTGTGTGTGTGTGTGCCTGTACTCCCATGAGTTGAGGGGGGGACAGTGGGTGCCTTGCGGTGGCAGAGCCGCGTGAGTCGGCGTTGGTGTGCGCGTGTGTGTGTGTGCTGCTTTGACTCCTGCCCGGCTGCTGCTACTGCTACCCCATGTCCCTTCCTATGCGCGCGTTGATTCTTCTTCTGTGTGTGTGTGTGTGCCAGTGCGTATCCGACTCCTGCTGCTTCCCCTCTCCCCCTCGGAGAGTTGCAGCGGCTGTGTTGGCGCGCACTGCACGACGCTCTCGCCTCGCGTGCGGCTGCTGCGTCTCCCTCCTCTTCGTCTGCTCGCTTCCGCCTTCTCTCTCCCTCGCCTGGCGCTCTTTGCGGGGGATGTGCGTGTGTGTGCGTGGGCATGCGCCGACTGCTTCCCTGCTTAGCACTGCAGGGTTCCCCCCTGTGTGCTGCGGTGGGTGCGGTGGCGCGCTGCAGGCGGGGCGTCGGGGGCGACGTGCCGTGCTATCTCCCGTTTCTCTCCCTCTCGTCGCCGCCGTGCGCGTGCGTGTGCGTGTGTGTGCCGCCGACTCTCGCTGCTGCTGCGCCTGTCGTTCGCCTTTCCCACTTCACCCGTGCTTTTACCCCAGTAGTGTGTTCCTTTAAGAGCTGTACCGTGCTTTGTGTTCGTTCGTGAGAGGTGGCGTGCTGCCGATCGCCTGCGACCCGCGTTTGTGTGTGTGTATATATGCCTGTGCTTGTGCGCGCTGCTTCTCTCTTGCATGTCTGCTCTCCTCACCGCCGCACCTGCGCCCATGGCCCACAGTTCGCTGTGCCCGACGCCTTGCACTGCGGACGACCGCCCGGCTGTGTGGCTGTGTGGCTGTGTGTGTGTGTGGGCTGTCGGACTCTATAGCAGAGACGTGCAGCGGCGCGTGTGTGCGTGCCCCTTTCCTCTTTCTGCGTGTGTGCGCGATGGCGGGGTGAGGTGGGCGCATCGAAAATGTTCCTAGCGGATTAACAAAATAGGAAAACGCGTGGGGTGTGTGCCGCGTGGGCTGCGATCTCTGCGCGCTGGGTCGTGAGGCCCTGCCCCCCTCTTTTGCCCTCTCCTGCGTTTGTTTTAGGGCGTGCACGTGCGTTCTGCCGCCCGTCCTCCGATTCTCGTGCCGTGTGGGTGGGGTGAGTGGCGCACCTCTTCGGCGCCTTCTCTCCCCCTGTGTGTGTGTGTGTGTGCCGCTCGGCCCTGTGGCTGCCTGTGGAGGTGTGCACGTGCGTGCGGGGCCCCGACGCCCCTCGCGTGGTGGCGGACAGCGGTGTTTCCCACATGGCTCGATTGCCCCCTCCCCTCATCCGCCCTGAATGGAGATTTTTCCCCCCTTTTGTCTCGCCTGTTTTCCTCTCTTAGTGTCTCTTTGTGCCTGTGCTGTGCTCTCTTGCGGTGGCGCGCCAGCGAGCGGCGTGGTGGAGGCGGGCCTTCGCGTGTGGCGGCGGTGGATGCGTCCCCGCTGCCCGTTGCGCGATGCGCTTCCCACTCCTGCGTCCCTGAGGGCGTTGTTGCCTGTGTGAGTGCCTTCGCGCTGCGACAGGGACGCACTGCGAGAGATTCTCCGTGAGGCGAGGTCGCCACCGCCCCGGCAAAGCAGCGTGACCGCGGCGTTGACAGGCGTGTCCGTGCGCGGGTGCGGGTGACGTTGTCGCGGACTTCTCTTTTGCGCCTTTTCTTTTTCGTTTCGCCGTTCCGTTTGTCTTTGGGCTTCTTTCGCAATTTCCTGCGTTTCAGGGCCTCTGCTCTGGCTGTGCACCCCCTGCCTTGGCATGCGTGGTGCGTTGCACGGCCTTTGTCTTGCCGGGGTGGGTGCACTGACAGCTGCCGTCCGTGCCTGTGCTCGCCCTGCGGTGTTGTGTGAGTGTGCGAGGGTGTGTGTGTGTGCTGTGGCGCTCACCCCCGCAAGCGACAACCCGCGTCTCTCGGCTCTGCTGTGCCGCCACTGAGCGCTGGCGCCGTCATCACGGCGGTGTGCGCCTCCGCGTTGTTCTGGACAGCGTGCCTGGTGGCGCGTCGCACCGCTACTGGTGCCTCCTGCTCTGCCACCTTTGACGTAGCCCCTTCCTCCACTTCCTCTCTACTGCCTCCCTTCTCCCCCCTCGTGCGGACGACGCACGCCCCCCTCACACTCTGCGCCACGCCCGCAGTATTAAGACGCGCGCGCTCTCTCCTTCGCTAAGTAACGCTCTTCTTTCTCTTCGCGTTCTGTTGTTTTCCTCTAACCTACAGTGACTGCGCGACGCCCCCAGCCCTCGCCAACCACCCGACCCGTCTTCTTCCTCTAACCCCCATCCACCCTCTCGCGCCCACGCCCGCGCCGCGTCCCCGCAGTTTCGTAACAGCGACGACCCGAGCAGGGATGACGCGACCGACCCTAACGATGTACCGCCAGCTATACCGCGATCTCGTGCGCGCTGCCTTTACGGCGGAGGCGGGCGAGCCCCTCGAATGGCAGCCGGTCGTTGCTTCCGGCGCGGCGGCTTTAGCCGACCCGGATGGCGGCGCAGACTCGCACGGCCACAACCACAGCGGTGAGCACGGCCACAGCCATGGCTGCAACTCTGTGGAAGGGGACTACATGCTGGCACTGCACATTGCTGCGATCTTCATCATCCTCGCTGCGTCGGCTGTGGGCACGCTGATCCCGATTGTGGGGAAGCGCGTGCCTGCACTGCGGCTGCACGCGTACGTGTATGCTGTGGGCAAGGCCGCTGCTACGGGCGTGGTGCTGGCTGTTGCGATGATCCACATGATCAACCACGCTGCTACTGTGCTCGCGTTGGACTGCATCCCTGCGAGCTTCAGCGAGCTGTACGAGGGCTGGGCGTTCCTGTTCGCGATGATTGCCGCTATCGTGATGCACGCGATTGACGGGACGATCGTGTGGATTGCGGAGCGGTGGACCGCGCGCGCTGGTGGCGAGTCGTCGAGCTCGGATCCGTGCCGGGACTCGTGCGCGGAGTGCCCTGCGATGCGCGATGGCGAGCCGGTGCCGACGCAGACCGAATGCGTGTTCAAGGACGCGGGCGGTGGTATGGCGGGCGGAAAGAGCGGTGACTCTGTGGACCAATCCGACGGCGCAAAGTGTGTGGGGCACCAGCATGGCGTGGCGGTGCCGGAGGACTTGCCGGCGGCGCAGCGCGTTGTTGCGGCGGTGTGCATGGAGTTCGGTGTGACGCTGCACAGCGTGTTTGTGGGGCTCGCGCTTGCCGTGTCGAACGGGGCGGACCTGCGCGCGCTGATTATTGCGCTTGTGTTTCACCAGCTGTTCGAGGGCCTTGCGATGGGCGCGCGTCTTGCAGACGCCTCGTTCAAGATATCACTGGAAATTGTGCTGATGCTAGTCTTCTCGCTCTCGGCCCCGATCGGGATTGCTGCCGGCACCGGCGCTGTGGTCGCGTCGCGCGACGCACTGTCGGGGACAACCTACGCACTTGTGAGCGCCATCCTGGACGCGATTTGCGGCGGGATCATGCTTTACATTGCCTTCAACCTGCTGTTCGTGGACTTCCCAGCCGACCTTCGCGTGCATTGCGGCCCAAAGAGCAGGAACAGCGTGGCGAAGCGGATCGGCATGTACGCCGGGCTGTGGATCGGTGCGGGTGTGATGGCGCTCATCGGGAAGTGGCTGTAGGTGTGGGACCGCTCCTGCTGCGCCTGCGCAAGTATATTGGCTGGGTGGTGGATGCTGCCGTGGGTCGTGCTTGTGTGCTGCTGTAGGAGGCGGGCGGGCCGACCGTGTGTGTGTGTGTGTGTTTAGAGGCACAATTTTGCTGCCTCTTTTAAGTCCTCAAGGGGCAATTCTTCACATTTATTCTTCTCTTTTCTTTGTGTGCGATTGCTTTCGAGTTTCTCGCAGCGTGGCTTGAAAGAGCGTGTCTTTTTTCTTTTTGCCCTCTTTTCCTCGTCTCTCGCACACTCTTCGCTCGTCTTTCGTTTGTTTCGTTCCGTCACCGTGAGCCTCGAGGCGGTGTACTTCTGACGCGCTCTCACACTTCTCCCTTCCTCCCTCTCACACTCCGCCGCTTTAATTTGTCTTTCTCCTTCTCGCCTTCGTTTTGTTGGGACGTCGGCGCCTGGCTGTGTGTGTGTGTGTGTGCCCTCCCCCCCCCCGTGCTGTCGAAGCGTTCACATTAGGTAAGAAAAACAAGCGCATCGAAGCCGAGGTGAAGGACACCTTCATCCTCTTTGCATACAAGTGGCGCCGACGACGAGAGACGGCGGCGTCTAGTGTACATCATGGCGTCCCCGAATAGGATGCGCTCGAGTGTTGCATGCCAGTGTTTCCAGAGTCAATGAACCCCCCCCCCCCCACAGCGCATTCGCGCATTCTCTTTCAGCGCGCCCCTCTCCGTTGCGCTGGAATGCTGAGAATATGTGCGCATCAGTATTTCTTCCCTTCATGCTGGGAATTTGCCCGAAGCTACAAAGTTCCGTACTCTATCGCCGCCGGAAGCACGCGCCAGGTTCAAGTCGGTGATTACTTTGCCCCTTGTTCCTCCCTCTTTATCATTTCTTCGCATCTCCACCTTTCTCCTTGCCGTTTACTTTGTTCTCGTCCTTGACGCGCTTATTGGCCCCACACGCTGGAGTACCTTAACTCTCTCTTTCTGGTGACTCGCCACGCATAATTATTTCCGCCCCACGCACGCTAACTTCCTCCTTCTCCCCCCTTTGAACTTATTTACAAGTTCGTTTTTTTTTTCGTCTGTAGTGTTGTGTGTTCTGCTTTGCTGTTCGGTGTTACCATCGACACCTTAAAGCACAGTTCATCTCATACCCCCCCCCCCATACACACACACACACACACAAGAGCCCTGCATACGCGCGGGACTACACCACTCAGCAGACACCTGCTCTCTCCACCTCTGCCCTGCTCACCTTTTTTCTTTTTTCCAGTTTTCCTTCTTGCCGTATCCAGTCTGGATTTCACGCTCTCTCGCGTCTTTGCGCCCTTTTCTTTCCTTCGCCTCGCTACCTGCTCAAGCTTTTTTTTGCGTGTGAGTCTAGTAATCTTCTACAGAGCAGCGGCCCAAGGAAGGGGGTGAGACAGGCCTGCACGTTTGTGCGCACGACACCCACGGGAAGAGAGGGGGTGGATACGTTTCGGCTCCTGTCATGGACAGGGCTGGTGGTGCACCTCTTTCCTCCACTTTTTCTACCTTTCTTGCCGCCGAACGTGCACATACAAGCGAGTTATTGTGTCTGTCATCATGTCGCGCGTGCCCATTTCTGAGGAGCAGGCACAGGAGATGATGGCCAAGCAGCAGGTGCAGCAGGAGCGCATGGAGGCTTTTGAGGAGCAGAAGGAGAACATGCTCCGCGCTTTCGTAAGTGCGGAGGGCCGCGAACGCCTGAAGCGCATCGCGCAGGTCAAGGCTGACCGCGCCCAGGCCGTAGAGATGCACATTATCCAGGCTGTGCAGAGGGGCAAGATGCAGCCACCTGTGCCGGATAGCACGGTGCGGGAGCTGTTAGGTCAGATGGCAAACCAGGAGGCGGAGAGCAAGTCTCACATCACTATTGCCCGCAAGCGTATGGATGATGACTGGTGAGCCTCTAGGGAAAAGGCTGGCGCAGGGTGATGGCGTGCCATGTCGTTGACCAGTTGGAGGGCGTAGGGAGAGGCAATGAGGACACAGAAGAGACTCGATGGACAATGGAAAAGTTTATTGGGGATGAAAGAGTAGGAGGAAGGGAGCAGTGAAGTCTGCTAGGGAGTACGGTGCCGCTCCCCCTTTTCTCTCGATTGCCCGCTGCTCCTCCTTTCCCATTCTTCTCGTCTTGTGCTTTCTCGACTTCCGCCCTTTCCTCATCTCTCTTGACTAGTGCCACCTTCCATACTCAGTCTCTTTGTTCCCACTACTGTTGCTGATGCTCGCCCACTGAGGCTCTCGATTGCACCGTGGTGCTCATGCTCATCATAGCCTTCTCTCTCTCTCTTGCTCAACCCGCTGTGGTGCTTCTCTGCCTCTCCTATCGGACCGTATTTTATGAAGTTTCTTTGCGTTTTCAAACTGTCTGCCGCGGTCCTGCTCATGCAGCATAATTCTCCAGCTCATCCCGCCCCGGCGCGCTTCTTGCGTGTGTGCATGTGTGCGTGTGCTAGTCTTCACCTTGTCTGTTACTCCCCCTCCCTTTTTTCTTTTTGCGCTCTGCAGCGGAGTTCGTCGTGTCGCTATGTTGGACGTGTCGAGCACGCACGCCTTATACATATCCACAGGCACGCACGTGTCGAGTGTTTTCATTCGTGGCAAGACGGCTGGTAAGTCTGTCCAGGCCGTGCCGTCTGAATTAGGCGCAGCAAAGCTGGTCTCAGCGTGGAGGGCGGAGGAGGTGGTGGGACGCTGGAGGGGCGGAGTTGTTGGTGCGGAATACGAGACTCGAGGGCGACTGAGAAGGACAGCCAAAAGATGATGCTTGAGCGTGTGGACACATTGCTGCGGGCTTAAGAAGGACATGTGCGCCCTAGCTGCGTGTTTATCCTTCGCACTCCTCGCAGTAACGGGGTATGCTTCCGCCCTTTTCTTTTCCTTTCTCTGTAGCTATCCATGTCTGTGCCTTGCCCACGATGGACCCGCTCGCTTCTCGTCATGTGTTTGGTGTCGATGTGTATTTCCCCTCCCGTGCGCGCAGTTGTATTGTGTGCGTGCATGTGGCACAGGGGAGATCTGTGAAGAAATAATCGCCCCCCAAAGGGCTGAAGGAAGGAATGGGGTCGCGTGGCACGATGGGGTGCTGGTGTATGCCTCTCGTGCACATGCGCGCTTTCTGGGCTTTGGCATTACCGGTACACCCAGGTAGAGATATTGACTATCTGATGACCCTTCGCTTGTGCTATCCTTTCTTCTGGTCGCATTGCCTTGCTAAGTGGCTTTCCACCGCTGTGAACGTCTCGCATGCTGCGGCGATGGAGTGGAGGCGAGGCGGTGGTAGGTGGTGCTGGTGGAGAGAAGCCTGCCTGCGTCTGTGTGCGTGAGCGCGCTCCCGTTCGCACATCTCCTCGGGTGGTGGATGTTTGCGTGGGCCCACATCACCATTTCATTTATTATTCGTTGTTTCCTTCATTTCTGTGCTCTTCGCTGCCCCCTGCTTTTTTTGGCTGGCGACCTGAAGGTTGCGAAGCTCATTGAGCTCCACAGTGTTTTCTCCTCTACCCTCTTCTTGCCGGACCCCTCATTGTGTCGGCTGCTTCCCTACGCCTACCGCTCCCCCCACCCCTGCCAGTCTACACAACTTCTATCAAAGGCTCCGGCACACGCACTTTTCCACACGTGTGCGGGAGGGAACGAAAAAAAGGAGCTCACATCCTTCATAATGCCGAAGCGTCACCGCCAACCGGAGCCGATTGACATCGACAGCACGGCTCACCACCGGAGCAACCAAGAGCATGGCGGCATAGGATCGCGTAGCAGTGATGCAAACCTGAACTCGATGGCTCTGCGGACCTCATCCACTTCTGCCGCTTCAGCTACTGCTGCTATTCGGCGAGCCGAGCCTGCTTACTCTCCAGGTGAGGTAAGGCTGGCCGAGAAGACCTGCAAGAGAGCCACGGACTTCCCTGCCACGTCCGAGTTGCTAGTGCGACACCACCGACGACTCAAGGCGCACACTGAGCTTCGCTACCTTCCATCCGACAAGTTCGGTCAGCCTGTCAACGGTGACGACAGTGCAGTAGAGGCGCCACCGAGCTCACACCCGAGGCGCCGTGCGCTAGTGCCGGGTGCGGTCTCCTTCCCATCTCTTCCAGATCGCCCTTCTTCACCTGCATCAGAAGACGCCGATCTTGTAAGTCGCGATGACGAGAAAGATGATGGCATCAACTTCAGTTCCAGCGACTACGTGGGGGGTGACGGTAGCCAACTTAGCAGTGGTGACTCTGCGCTTGATGGTGGAAGCAAGGGCGACAGCGCTGTGGGGGAAGAAGGGACGGAGCGGCGTCAGCTACGGAAGTCCGTGGCTGCTGCCGCTGTTGCTGCCCAGCGACGCCAGAAGGTATGCGACGGCGATGAAGACAGCAGCGATGAAAGTGACGACAGTGGCGGGGAAGATGAGGTGCTCGACGATAGCAGTCCGCTGGGCAGCAGCGGCGATGATGTGGGGAACTCCTCTGATATGGATGAGGAGGGTGAGTCGGACAGTGACATGTCGGACTTCGACAGGGAGCAGGGTAGCCATGAGGAGAGCGGGGAGGAAGACGACAACTCGACTGGTGGTGTTTGGGGCACGCGCCGTCGCAGCGGTGCCGTTGGGCCGGGCAGCAACGAATATGACGACGACGATGACAGCGACGATGGTCTCGTGACTGTTGACTTTGGCGTGTTTGACATGAAAGCGTCGGACGTGGATGGCCTTCTCCACCTGATGGACCAGCTCTGCCCCGACAAAATGAACGAGGTGGACCGTGATGAGCTGGGGTTGGCGTTGCGCGAGAGTCCCTTCACCAGCGTCGTGCGTTTGCAGAACAACGGCGAAGACGCCACCGGGGAGGAGGAGCAAGAGTTCTATGGCCTCTCCTCTGTGCTGGACGTCGCGCACGGGCTGACGCTCTACCCAGCGGCGCTGCGTCCGCTCTGCGAGCTGTTGCAGCAGCGCGTGTGGCGGCAGGCGGCCTCGGGTATTCCGCCAACAGACATCTTGACGAGCGTCGTGGACGGCGGCCGCGTCGCGTCGTCGCGCGCCAAGTGCCTTCTGCTCGTTTCCGAATACATCCGCAACGTCCCGCTAGAGCTGACCGTGCAGATTCTCGAGGATGTACTTGATCGCCTAGATGCTGCCGGCCAACGGGAGGGAAAGAAGAGCTCGGTGCAGACGGCTGAGGAGGCCATGGCTACACACGAGCATCCCATCTTCGCTGCCCACCCAAGCATGTTTGCTGTTCTGGCGAAGGTGCAGCGTGCTACCGATGCGCCGGTGACACTGCCGAAGCATGCCGTGCCTCTCTTACCTGGCCACGGCGCTGGAGGGGCTGGTAGCGGTGACAACGTAGCCGCCGCAGTCCACCGGAAGGATCACAACGGTGGAAGCCGCAACACGAAAAAGAGGAGTGAGGGGGCTGGTGCAGGTGGCCGCAGCAGTGCGATGGGTGCCTCTGAGTCCCCACTAGACCTTACGCACTACATCTTCTGGCGCGAAGAGGACAGCATTCTCTACGAGTTCCGCGATAAGCGGGTTGCTGCCCTCGTCTATCGCTGCCGCTCACAGTACGATGGCCAGCCGGAGCACGAAATACCGCTTTCCATCCTCTTCGTGCTTCAGTACGGTGCTGCGCGGCAGGCGGTGGACGAGATGCGCCGGCGACAAACAGTCAACGCAGCAGTGGAGCGATACTGACGAGGGGAAGGGGTGATCGTGTTGGGGTAACACGCTGAAAAGGAGAGAGAGGGTCCGCGTCAGGCCTTCTGCGGGGCATAATGTGCCTGCGTGTCTGCGCGCATGTGGCAGTATACGTGGTCATAGTTTACATGTGCGAGTCACCCACAGGCATCCTACGAAGAAGCGCATCCATATAGGCCCACTTAGACGTCTCGTCGCACGCTGTTCGCTTCCCCCTTCTCTCTTTCTGCATCCCCTCAAACACGTGTGCAGACGCGAACACCCCCGAAACAGGGATGAGGGAGGGGCCTCTCATGAGGCTCCCCTGTTGGTGGTCGTCGCGCAGCTGCACTATAGCCTCCTCACTTTCTCCTTGCCACTTCAATGCGCTCCACTGATCCCCGCCTTTTCCCCTGGAGAACAGCAGTTTTTTGTGGTGAGGAGCTCCTCCCGCCACTCTCCACTCAGGGGATTCTATCGGCAAAGAAGGAAGCAAGATGACCGTACAGCGGCACCCGAGGCAAGAGGACCGTAACCAGAGCGTCGCACAACGCTGTACTTGCGTGCCGCTGCTGGAGGTTTTGAGGCTTATTTGACTTTCTCTGTGTGGGCATTTTTCGTGGTGTGTCCTGTCGCCGAACGGAAGAGCCCCGACGCCTGTTTTCCGCTCTCACTTTTTCTGTGACCCCTTCCCCCTCTCTCCTACTCCAACTTTCCTTTTCTTCTCTCTCCCTCTTGCTCGATGTCTATGTCCGCACTGTGTAGCGAAGGTTCTTTACACCCTCTCTTCTGGAGGTCAGGGGCTGGGGAGAAGGCACATAGTCAAGGCGGCATGCGCTCGCCTACCTCTAACTCCTCGCATGGAGTCTCTTCTTCAGCGCACATAACCCCACTGGCAGCTCTGCATGACCCGGCAGGTGCCACTGATAAGGAAGTAGTCGAGTGGGTACTGCTGATATGGCGTGGTGTGTCAGCAACGGCTGCACTCCGTCAAACTCCTATTCACACTGCTGTGATGGACCAAGCCGCTTTTCGCATATTTGGTCGTGATTCCCTGCAGAGCGCAGCGGCGTTGAAGCGTCGCTATCGGCAACTTGCTATTCGCGTGCACCCGGACAAGAACCCGAGCTCGCAAGCGTCCGAGGCATTTCAGGTACTGCAGAGCTGCTTTGAGCATGCCATCCATAGCCGCGAAGCCGGGGGCAGTGGTTATGTTGACTTTGGAGAGCAGCCAGCGTTTCAGCGCCCATCTGATTCATCGATGTGGCAGAAGGGAAGCGGGGGCCAGAAATGTGCCGCAGCTAGCAGTGAAACTGCCAAGCCGCATTTCTCGTCCTCGACGTCTTCCTCCACTGCGTCTTCTTCGCCATCTCTTGTGTCGCCACCCTTGTCGCCCGTCTTCAGCTCCTGCAGCAGCAGTAGCTCAAATCGGTCGTCGCCGACTCGCCCACGCACCGCCGCTGCTGCCGCCACAGCTGGGAGGGCGCCACCACCACGGCCATCATTCTCACCTCATCTTCCGACACCGTCTGCAGCGTCGGCGAGTAGGGGTTCGTTTCTCTCCGCGGTCATGCCGGAGCCCCCCAACGTGTTCGCCACCAACGGAGGTGCAGCGCCGGCCGCGACGGTGCCAGCGTCAAGTGCTCTTCATGGGGACAGCAGCGACCCTGTCGTGCCACCTCCCCTCATCTTCGGGGCACAGCCGACTTTCCAAAGCGGCTCGACTGGCGCTGTGGTGCACCGCACTAGACGCCGCGCATGCTCCGATCGTTTCACGTCGTCCGCCGACGCGGCAAAAGACTTCGGCTCAGCCCCGCCGCTCGTGTTTGAGAATGCATCGTCTACGCCAACGGACGCCAGTGCAGACGATATGATTGCCGGGCGAAAAGAGGTGGCAAAGCAGCACTCTTCGCAGCAGCAGCAGTGCGCGCGAAGACCAGAACTGCCAACCCTGGCTGAGCTGTTGGCTGAGCTGGACGCCGATGACGATGACGATGAGGGTGGCTCAGAGAGCACTGCGGAATGGACCCAAAGCTCATCCTATCGAGACGGCCTGGTTGGCTCTGCGGCGTGGAGGTATCGCACCCATGAGACCCCCGTAGTGACATCTTCGGTGCTTCCCACATGGCCATTGCCATCGACGATGCATCCATCCACTGGCTGCTTTCAAAGGCGCGCAATCAACGGCGATGATCGCGAGGGCAGCCGTGCCCCTGTGGCTCACTGCACATCGACGACGAAAGTCCCTGTGCACCTGGATGTGTTGTGTGCGGCAGGGACATCGAGTGTACCATCATCGACTCCATCCACAACCACCGCCTCTTATGGGGCGCTGAGGAAAGAGGTGACGGATGCGAGATATTATCACACTTCTTCGCTCTCGCCTTTTCCTCCTCACACATCCTCTCACCTGTTGGTAGGATCATCTGTGCACAGTCGACGAGCCGGTGGCGGCGTGATCGGAGGGGGCGGCAGTGGGGCGACTGGAGGCCGGAGCAACGGCAGCCCTGAAGGAGGGCGGTGCGCGTGCGGCAAGGCCCCTTGTGGTCGCTGCTTCCTCTGTGAATAGTGATGGCGTGAGTGACGATGTGGCGTAGAGGTGCAAACGGGTCTTCTCTGTCCCTTTCCCGCGCTGGTTTCCCACAGGCATCGCGTAGGCTCTTTTTGCGCTGCATGCGGTCCTCTCGGCAAATTGCGGAGGACGTACCCTTCTCGCCCGTCACTGTGTTGTGGTGGGTGCGGTTGCGCTTCTCGCCCCTCTTCCCCGCCGCTCTCTTACCTTCTTCCAGGCTCCCCTGGCCACCTCATTCTTTCCCTAATGGAGCAGTACGGGAACACAGACGCACCAAGCCAAGCAGCCTCCTCTTTCTTCCTCTTCTCTCATACGATGTCATGTCTTCTGGTTTGGCCCAGCCACGACATACGCTGTGCAGTGGCTCAGCGTATGCCCCTGCGTGAGCTAAACGCAACCACCGCCAGCATCCTCTCGCCGAGAGGAATGAGCTTCGCGTGTCACTTGTTACCCGTGACAACCCATCTGCCAAGTGAGCCTGTGCTTCTCTCTCCCCGTGCTTAGCGCACGCCTCGCCTTCATCTCTTTTCCGTTTGCTTTCTTATCGGGGATGCCGAGAATGCTCCCTCTCTGCTGCTGCTGTTCTCGCTCCCCTCTTCGCTCCTCGCCTCCTTACCTGCCCACAACCCACAACACACTCAACCCCGAACTTCTCTTTGCCCTTTACCTCGTCGTCACAGACGAACAGGGGCGTATGTACGCACTCGCCCACATGCTCTCTTTTCACGAGCAACATGAGCAGCGCCATCAGAAAGGCGCGCTTCTCACTCTCCACTCCCTCCACCGAGAGGCTGGTAGCACTCGAGGTGCTCCACCAGTGCGGCTTTGCATCGCTGAATCTTTCGGTGTCGAAGTGGACGCCGTCCCGGATGAACTGTGAGAGAGAGCCTTGCACGGACGTTCCCACTGTCGGCGCTGGCATCGCTAGTGTCTGCCTTGTTATCGCGCTCAAGCACCTTGATGTTGGGGGTCAGCTTACCGACATCACGCCGGCCGGGGACGAGGGCTCGTGGGACCCCACCGCACGAGTGGAAGCGCTGCTCTCTCCGAAATAGTTTGTGAGGTCCGCGCTCGGGTTTGCGCACCCCACTTTCGAGGTGTGGCTCGTCACACAATGGGAGCCAAGTCCGTGGGAGGAACTGAACAACATTCCCTGTATACGGTGGATAGACTACTTGTGGTGGCTGAAGTCTATGAATGAGCTGACAGTGCGGAGCGACTCGATTGTGCGCCAAATTCGGAGCGGCAACGGTGGAGCAGCAGTGGGCGAGGGCTGTGGCACCTGCTGAGTCACCCACAGAGCTTGTTTAAGCACGCCACATGGTGACGGCGACTGGCTGCTGCGGCTGAGGTGGACTGTGGTCGTCTAACTGGGCGAAACAGGTGCCAGCTGAGCACCGCGCACGCAGCTCCGACGTGTAAAATGGGGACCTGTTAAGTGTCAGAGAGTAGTGGTCATTAGGGGACGGCTCCTCGGTTATGGACTACGCGGCGACGGCGCTCGTGGGCGGGGCGGCGTAGTTACACCTCACTTGGCTCTACAGTCTACCCTGCGTGGACAAGAGCAAGGGAGTGATGGGATCTGAAGTTGCCTACAGCTCTCCGAGCCTCCCAGAGGTGTGGAGGAAACAATTACAACGCTGCATGGACTTGCACATTCCGCAGCCGCACGGCAGCAACCTGCGCTTCTCGTGGCACCCAAACGTGTTTTTCCACTTGGTCACCTTGACTGAGAAGGTGTCGGTGCGAGGCAGTTGGGGGGTACGATTGATCTTGGCCTATTGAAGAGCGGCGCTGGTAGGGGGGGCTTTGTAGTTTTCTCCACGGGATATACCTCGAAACAATGAGGGGGAGGGGGAGCGGGCGCAGCAACCCGAGCGCGAGCCATTCGTTGCCCTCGTGTTGGAGTGGCAGGCTGTCTAAGCACTTCTATCGTTTCAGCAGAGCTTGGGCATGCGCCGGGCTCCTTATATCGGGCCGCCCTTTGAATTCCTCGAGACGACGGCCACCGTCTGCTGTGGTGTGGACCGCATCCACTGAATCTGCTGCCTCGCCCACCCTGTCGTACAGGGCGGTGTCTAGTTGCATCTTGCAGATCAGCGACGGGGCGCGCACGCTCGCTCAAGGGCTGGGCGGAGACCTCTACAAGGAGGACCTGACCGTGCACTTTGAGGGGGTGCATAGGTGCAACACCCCAGGGCTGGACGGACAGCAGTGAACGCTGCCGACGTGGCTCGCCTACGAGGATTGGTCGCTCGCAGGGTGGCCGGAAAGCGGCCGGTGCTGACCCTGTTAGCAATGAATATTCCTCTGCGTAATGCGTGCCTGCTAACAAGAGGGAAAACAGCGAGCGCTTCGTTCTTTCTTCTCCCTTTTCTCTCAAGGGACCCCCTTGGAGGGCTTTCTCCTACATCAGCATCATTGCCACGCGCTGCACAGCTAATTTGAGTCGACTGTTGTGTTTCACCGTTGCCGTGGGGGCCATTTGCATCTCTGTATGCACCTGATGCGGAGCGGCTGTGTGTACAGCCTTGACCTCTCTCCTTCCCCCCTCATTACTCCCTTGCTTCTCTTTCTCCCTTGTCTGCTGTGTTTCTCTTTTGGTTTTCTCTTTCCTCCTCTTGATCCGTCCGTCGTCGCCGAGTCGTTTTCTGTCCTTCGTTCCCTCCCCCTACCACTCGCTCTTTCCGACAGGTGAAAGAACACGATCAGTGTGAACACCAGCGCACCCCTCACACTAAGCGGCCTACGTGCTTGTGTGTGTGTGTGTGTGTGTGTGCTCAAGTCGCTTCGTGTGACTGCGTGGAGGTGTGTGCCGTGCCAGTGGCGGGGGGAGGCGTGCAGCGACAAAAAAGAGAAGCGACAGCGCAGCACAAGGACAAGGCGGAGTCATTTATTATTCTCTCGCTATGTTTGTCTGTCTCTTTGTCTCTGTGCGCGGCGGGCGTGTATGGCTGTTTCACTAGAAACCTGCTCGCTGCTCGCTTTCTTTCTCTCCCCCTTCCCCCACTTGTTCTCTCTCTGTGTATGTATGCGGGCGGGCGTGTTGACGATGTCCTCGAGAGCGCCAGCTACGCCAAACGAGCTCACTCTGAGTGAGAAGAACCAAAGGAAAGGAAGGGCGCACTGGCGAGCTCGTGAGCCGAGACAGCGCAACACCTCCGTCCACTCTCATACTTCTCGCTACGCGCACATGAGGGCGTTCTTGCAGGCGAGTCCCTCATGGAAGTCTCTCTCACCATCATCCACACGACACACTTGTATGCAGTCGTCACTGCGTACTACCCTTCTCTCTGTGCCGGCGCGTCTCTGCCGTTGCTTACCAGTGCAGCAGACTGTGGACATTACTCCGTCGCTCCTCTTCTTTTATCTTTCTTCGCCTTCTCTGCCTTTCTCTTTCTCACCTGCCCCGCCGTTGCCCAGTCTGCCATCCCCGAGTGAGCCGCATCTTTGCCGTCTTCCCTTCCCTTCTCCGCTTTCTTGCGGGGCTTTTGTTCGCTTTTTTTTGTTCAGCTGGGGCAGGGGAAAACATCATCGCGCCCGGGGGGGGGGCTCTCCAGACACCAGCAACAGCGACGCAGTAATCAGTAAGCCAAACCTCTGTGCCTTCCGTTCTTCTTGCGAGTCGTAAAGAAGGTACGTGCCACTCGAGGGCAGGCGCCGACACTACACATCTTCCCACACAACTACCACCCTCGCAAACGTACACACACACACACACACGAACGCACGCACACGTTTCCTCTCTCTCTCTCATGTGCGCTCATCATCATCTCATTGTGCCACCCTCGCTTGTCTGCTTTTTGCCTCCACATCAGGACTTTTGCTCTGTTGGAGGACGTCTTTTCCTCGCTGCCTTTCGCTGCACCACGCCTTGTCTGTGCCGTGGCGTCCTGAAGCGCGCGCTCTTTTCGTTTGTTGTTAACCTTCTGTTGTGTGCTGGTCTCTAGTTTTCTTCCCCCGTGAAAATGTCTCTCTCTACTCACCGCCCGGTGAAGGGCATCACTTATGGAGTTGTGTGCCCTGCTTGCTGCAATCCAATGGACTTTGAGTGCGTTAGTGAAAGGATGTACGGCGCGCGGTGTCCGACGTGCAACGCCATGGTAGATCTCCGCAACCCTGCGGAGACGCTGCCGGACCCCGACACCGGTATTTACGAGAATGACGCGCGACCTCGGGAGGCCGTGTTCTACTCGGCTGAAGTTGAGCCCTCCACTGGGATGTCTGCTAGCGCGCAGGTAAACAACCTATTGGCCAGGGTGGAGGCAGAGAAGCGCATGACCATGCCGACGCAGATGACGGGAGAGACGAAGCAGGCCTTCTTTGCCCAGCGCCAGCAGGCATTCTCGGAGAAGTTCTCCCTTTTCTTCCCCGTGACGTACGTAGTGGAGTACATCGCCTTTGGCAGGGAGCCGTACGCCAGGATTGGGCACGTGCGCATCTTCCGGAAGCGCATCCCCTTCTACGGCTACGTCAACATCTGCGCCCCACGGATGACCACCTCCTACGCAGCACCGGCCACATTAACCCTTGGGTGCTTTTTGCTCTTCAGGTGGTTCTGCATACACATGGGGCTAGAATGGATGGCGGCGTACTACTACGTCGAGCTGACGCTTGTCTCGCTCTTTTACACACTTCTATTCCGGCTGGCGTACAGTGATCCCGGCTATGTGAAGCCAGGCTACATGGACGACGAGGGCGGCGACAGCGCTGCTGCTGCACCCGAGGTCATGACGCTGCGCGATATCGAGCTCAACCAACGGGAGAGCATATGGGAAGATGTGAACGGAGTTCCCATGGAGCGCAAGTGGTGCTCGACGTGCAACATGCATCGCCCTGTGCGAGCTGCCCACTGCTACATCTGTGGTCTGTGCTGCTTTGATCACGATCACCACTGTGGGGTCCTGGGCATCTGTGTGGGCAGCCGCCGTATTGAAATGTTCGTGACGCTGGTGTCGGTCGTCGCGGTGGCGTGCATTTTGCCGACCGTGGTCGTCACCTGCGCCCTGTGGACGCACTCAGAGAAGATTACAACGCCTTTTCAAGTGGTTGCGTGTGCTCTGGCACTTGTGGTGCCGGGGTTCTTATCTATCGTCCTCACTATGACAGCGGTCTCCATGTGTCAGTCGATCACACATGAGGCGACCACCCGCGAACGCATCCAGAATGTGTACGCGCATAAGCGCAACCCCTACAACCGCGGCTTCCTCGGTAACTTGTACTACCACTTCGTGCAGCGCCGCGTCGAAAAGTCGTTGTTCAGCGACGAATTTGTGAAAAGGTGCGCACTGCGGACCCAGGAGCGAGAACTGGGCACCGGCGTCACGGTCACGTGCATCTGAGCAAACAAAGAGGGAAAGGGCGGGCAAGTTGTGCAGCTCATGCACAACATCACCACCCCTCTTTTCCCCATCCCCAGTCGCACACATGCATCCAACTCTCGCTCTCATAGAAAGTTAAAGGCGAGGGGTGTAGTTGCTGATGATATATAAGTGGAGGAAAGAAGCTATCACTATTATCGCTTGTTGCGTTGGTTTCACTTTTCGCTTACTCTTTCTGTGTGGGTGTGGGTGTGCTTACGTGTGGGCGGAGGCCGCCCTCTCGCCCTCTCGCTCTCATGTGTGGTGCCTGACTCGACTGAATCCCGATTCCAACGCCTGTCCACGCACCAGGAAGGCAACGGCTCGTTGGCGTAATGTACGTACAAGGCGTCATCCTTTCCCCCCTTTGTGAAGGCTATCACGTTGTGCGGGTCTCTGTTTCTCTCTCCCTTGTAGAGCCTTCTCCGTGGTATACTGTTGGGAGGATATGGATCAGTAGAGGACGGCACACATCTATCGGGGTCGTACGGAGGACATCCTCCTCCCTCCCACACACACACACACACGCACAGAGGCCATGAAGTCTATCGTGGGCCCTCCCCTTTCTTTTCCTTCGGATGGAGGAAAGCCCAGCGGTTGTGTCGCTTCATCGGTGCATCCTGCGTCACACCCCTTTGTGCATTGGCGTGTGTGTGTGTGTGTGCCTTCCACTTATTGACAGCTTCCCTCTTCACCCCTCCTCCTCCTCCTTCTCTCCTCTCTTCCTCTTCGCCTGCGTTTCATGCCGATTATGGTTGACTGGCAAGTGTACTTCGGTACTCAGAGTCGATTTATTGTTGTTGTTGCTTTACACACCTCACGCTGCCACCGTTGACTCTGCTCTCTTCGCTGTGTTAACGGGCGTGGTGCTTCGCGCAGATATAGGGGCGCACGCAACAACAAGCCTGCCAATCAAAAGAGAGGCGGGGGAGGGGGTGACTCGTGTGCTCCTCTTCTCCTCTTTGCCCGTTCCTCTTCCTTCTCCTCGTGGAGGAAAGAGGCACCACCCTGTCTTCCATGCCCCTCTGCCCTCCCTGCGGATGACAAATGGACGAGCCACAGAGAAATAAGCCCCACAAGAGCAAGACCGTTGGCAACAAGGCCGCCAAGAAGGATGCGCTGCGCAAGCGCCGTGTCGGCATCGATCTCGAACAGAACCGCGGCAGCAATGTCAAGGCGTTCGCAGGCCCCAGCGCCGGCGGCCACAAGGCGCAGAAGTTCTTCCGCTCCATTGAGAAGAAAGAGACTGCCTTGCATGTGCCGACAATGGACAAGACACTGTGCCACGTCGTGGCCGAGCCACCGCTGCTGGTAGCCGTTGTCGGGCCACCCGGCGTTGGCAAGACGACACTGATTCGGTCCATGGTAAAGTTCTACTCAAACCGCAACTTAACCTCGGTGCGCGGCCCCGTGACGGTAATATCTGGTCGCTCACGCCGCATCACCTTCATGGAGTGCCCTAATGACTTGGCTTCCATGTGCGACGTGGCCAAGGTAGCGGACCTTGTGCTGCTCATGGTAGACGGCAGCTATGGCTTTGAGATGGAGACGTTTGAGTTTCTCAATATTGCGCAGGTGCACGGCTTTCCCAAGATATTCGGCGTAGTCTCACACCTCGATGTTCTCAAGACCGGAAAAGCGATGAAGAAGCGCAAGAAGTTTCTGCGGCATCGCTTCTGGCACGAGGTGGCGGCTGGCGCCAAGCTCATCTGCCTCTCCCCCATGGTGCGCGGCATGTACCGACCGACCGATGTGCTGGGCCTGCACCGCCTGCTCATCTGCGTCGAGCCGAAGATTCAGGCCTGGCGCAACACACACAGTTGCGTTGTCATCGACCGCATGGAGGACATTACGGACCCAGACGTTGTCGCCAATAACCCACTGCATAGCCGCACCGTCGCCTTCTACGGCTACGCTCGCGGCAAGCCGATGAAACCAGGCCAGCTCGTGCACATACCCGGCCTCGGCGACTTCCCAGTGGTGCACCTCTCCCACCAAGCTGATCCCTGCCAGCTGGACAAGTTTAGCCGAGACAGCAAGGAGGGCGGTAACCACCGCATGCGCCACCTCAGCCTGAAGCAGAAGAAGCTCTATGCCCCGTACTGCGACATAGGTGGCATCAGCTACGATGAAGACGCCATCTACATCCAGGAGGACGCCGCGAAGGAGGCGATCGAACGCAGCGGCGAGGGTCTGCGGCTGTTGCAGGAGCTGAAGAATGCACAGCCAATTAACGCGGCGCAGACGAAGCTGCGCGTTGTGCCCCACCGGCGCCGCCCAATGAACTTCCGAGACGACGACACAATGGAGCTCGACATGGAGGAAGTGCGCATGCCCTCCGACGCCGATGACGACGACTGGAGCGACGACGCAGGCGCCAAAGATGGATGCAGCAACATCGTTATCGACTCAGACGATGACAGCGGGAAGCGCGAGCGCCAGCAGCGCGGCATACCGCGACTGTCCGACTTCGGCGTCCCCGAGGACGGAGGGGACGAGGCTGCCATCGGGGGCAGTGACGATGATGACGAGGGCAGCGGTGAGGCTACTCTGGCACCCCGTCTGCTCAACGATCCGGACTCCATTCGACTGAACGTCATTCGGCATGACTGGAGCGATGCCTCGCTGCTGCGCTCGCTGAAGGACCTCTGCGTCACTGGAAACTGGGAGGCCAGCGCGCAGGGAGGCGACGAGGAGGACGCCAATGCTGTAGAGGAGGGAAGCAAGGGTTACGACACCAGCGATGAGGACTTTGAGTTGGAAGCGCGTGGGGAAAAGCCCATGACGTGTCACGGTAACGGGCGGATCGGCGCCGCCGCTGTTGCGGGCTTCTCCACCAACGGGTCTGACGGAGATGGCGAGTCCGAAAACAGGGACGACGATTTCGGCTTTGGGGAGGACAGGAAGAGTACGCATGGCACCGCAGCCGCCCCCGTGAGGAGGAACGCGCTGGCGTCCATCGGCTACGGCCGCAGCAGCAGCTGCGGCGGGCGCGGCTCCCCTCGTTGGGGTGAGGGGGCGGATGTAGATGACGAGTACAACGGCTACAACGTCCTCGACGACGACAGCGACGGCGGTGAGGTAGCCGCCAACGGCAAGGCTGGTCGCAGTGTCTTGGGCGGAACCGATTCGGAGCTGGAAGGCCTCGTCTCCACCTTCCTGACGCACGGCACCTCACGCAACGGCAATCGCAGCAGCCGAGGCAGCGAGCTAACAGCCGCAAAGGCCGGCTTCGACGGCGAAGACGGCATCGAGTTCTTCGACGAGGCGACGCGCTACAACCGCGACGACGACGGCGAGGATGACCGCCCACGTCCGCGCAGGCGCCATGTCAATCCGCAGGAGGAGCGCAACGCCGACGAGGAGGCAGGCGCTGAGGCCGCTGTACGTCAGGGTGGGAGCCTCACGGCGGAGCAGGAGCGTCTCTTGCTGAAGAAGATGGCGAAGAAGCGCGCCTTCAACGACGAATACGACACTGGCGACGCTGATGGCGGCAAAAACACAACCTTCAGTTATTACCACCAGCTGAACCGGCAGGTGGAGGAGAAGAAGGAACGCATCAGCGAGGCCCTCGACGATGTCGGCGACGACATTGAGAAGAAGATCCAGCTGGTGGGCTATTTCAGTGGCCTGTATCTGCGCATTGTGATCGACAATGTCCCTGTCGAGTTCTTCAAGGCATTCGACCCCGCCATACCGCTGCTTGCGGGCGGCGTCAACGCTGGCGAAGATGAGTTCTGCATCGTGCAAGCCCGCCTCAAGCGCCATCGGTGGTTCCCGAGGATCCTCAAGGCGCAGAATCCGCTGCTTCTTTCGATGGGCTGGCGCCGCTTTCAGACACAACCGATCTTCGCCACAGATGACCCGAATGGGCGGCACCGCTACCTCAAGTACACGCCACTGCACATGCACTGCATGGCTGCCTTCTACGCACCTGTGGCTCCACCAAACACTGGGTTTCTCGCCATCCCGGTTCGAGATCCGCGCGTCTCCTCCTTCCGCATCCCATGCACAGGCTACACGATTGGCAATGACGTCTCTACGTCCATTGTGAAGAAGCTGAAGCTCACTGGCACACCAGCTAAGGTGGAGAAGACGACGGCATTTATTAAGGGCATGTTCAGCAGCGACGTGGAGGCGACGAAGTTCATTGGGGCGAAGCTGAAGGCCGTGTCAGGCATTCGCGGTATCATCAAGTCTGTTATGAAAGGTAAGCAAGGGCTCGTGCGCGCCACCTTCGAGGACAAGCTATTTCCGTCTGATATCGTCTTCATCCGTGCGTGGAAGTCGGTGGAGCCGCCGCGATACTGCTCCATGCAGCGCAACTTGGTGGATCCGGAGTGGGTCGGCATGCGCTCCATGCGGGAGCTGCGGTTGGACTACAACGTGCCTCTTCCCCGCAACGACGACTCGGAGTACACAGCGATCAAGCGCCGCCACCGGGTCGCTGAGGAGGACGAGGACCTCACCAAGCAGAAGGTGCTTCTCTCGCGTAACCTCAAGCTGCAGCTGCCGTACGACATGAAGGAAGACTTCATTCCGGTCAACAGAGATACAGCACTACAGGAGCGCATTAAGGGGGCGACCACGGTAGCACCAGAGCCGCGTGAACAGCGGCGGCAGGCCCTGCTCGACACTTTCACGGATCGGGCGGATGCCATGGAGCAGAAGAAAGACGCGGCAAAGAAGCGCGCGCGCGATCGGTCGGCGAAGAAGGCGGTTAAAGAGCAGGAGGAGTATCTACAGGGCCTGAAGAAAGCGAAGAAGGACACGGCCCGCATGCGCGAATTCCGCACGCAGCACAAGTCACGCAAGTGACAGCAGTTTTGGGCACTGTCGTTGGAGCTGGCACTGATGGTGGTGGAGGAAGAAGGGATGGGGGGGGGGAAGTGGCTATTACCAGCACAGCGCGGAGTGGCTGCTGTCAAGCTTGTGTGGCATATGTGTTTCAGCGCTCCTCACCATTCCAGTCGTTGCCCTTGGGGCACCTGCTCAAGAGTCTCTTTAACTCCATGTACTCCTTGATGGTGATGGCCCCACCTCATCTCTTTTCCTCCTTCTCCGGTAATGTCAGCGCTCTTTTGGCAACGCTGTCGGTGACTCATCATTTCGCTCTGACGGGGGAAAACTTTTCGGATTTTCTGTTTTCCTTGTTCGTCTCTTGTCGCTATCGCTTTCAAGTCTGAGAAGCCACACTTTGTGTTGTTGCTGATGCCGACGTCGCCGTGGTCGCTGTTAACTAAGTGAGGATGCCACTCATCTTGCCCACATGCACACGCCCCCAGGCACAGAGGAAGAGGGAGGCAAGCGCCATGTTTAACCTCTCGTGTAACGCCGTACTGAATTTTCTTTTTTTTTGCTTTGCCTCTCTTCTTCCTCACGGCTGTCTGTCGTGCTGTGTGTTGGTGTATGCCTGTTGGGCGCTAATATGGTGGTGTAACTCGCATCGGGCTGTCGCTTCTCGCGCGCTTGTATGCGTGCACATAATCAACGATGACGACAATTTAACACCGATCCTTTCGGTGAAGGGGACGAGGTGGATGAAGGGGAATCATGAAGGCGCTACTCCGCTTCTTATTTCCGCCATTTCGTGAGTCCGCCCTCCGCCCTCCACCCCCCCTCCCCCTTCAGTGCCATATGTGTCCTCCTCACCCAATTTGCCACTTCACTTAACCGCAAAAACACTGCGCTTCCACTCACTCGCACGTCCATCAACTTATTTTTTCCCTCGTTGTCGCTCTCAGCTAGTCTACTGCGCCGCACCTCTGCACTGCTCACCACACCCCCCTTGTAGCTACCTCAGGCGCGTGTGCAGCTCCCTGATCTTCACTCGCGTCCATTTACCCCTGGACGACACTGTCCTGGAAAGCGGCCAACGCGGCGGTGTCGCCTTTAGGCGCAGCCATTCAAAGGGTGCCCTCGACTGCCTCCGCCAAAGACTCGTAAAGAAAAAACTCAGGGAAAGCGAGAGAGGGACGGGGAAGGGGGTGCACGTGAGTGACAGAGCGTGCAAAGGAACAAATCATCAGCAACATCCAGGGAGTGTCCACATCACGGCAAAGGTTGCTTGGGAGGTACAACAGCGAAGAGAAGCACACAAAGAGAGAGGGAGTAGTTGGCACGCACGAATCAGTGCTGCGGTCGACTTCTCCCTCCTCTCCCCCCTCTCTGTTACTCTCTCCCTCTCACAGTTTTGCATATTCAGTCAATTCTGCGTGCAGCTTGATGGAGCATCTACCCCGGATCGCGCCATCGCTTCACAACGTTGAGTATACCTTCCCTTGGTCGCTGATTCTCTTCCTGCAGAGCACACCGTCAAAAAATGTGTTGAGCGCTTTCCAGGCCGACTGCGAGAGTCGCGGTGTGGCCTGGTGCAGCGCCGAGGCCCAGAAGCTCGCTGTGGAGTGGTTTGTGCGGCACCCCGTTGTGAAGAAGTACCCGCCACGTCGTCGTATGGTGCGAGCCTTGCTCAAGGCGTACATCACCTCTGTGGAGGAGCAGTGTGCTGCAAACTACGCGCTGCTGCCCACACCGAGCGAGGACCCCGTGCAGGTAGAGTTACTGGAGGAGTTCATTCGGCTGAGCGTTCTCGGGGATGGCAGTGAGCCGGAACTTTGCTTCAAGACGTTCTATAATCCGTTTGTTAGTGCGCCAGATACCCCTTTCATCCCGAGCGCGCCTGCTGCCCCTGCACCACCACTCGCTGGTCCGTCCATGCCACTGTCTGTGGTCCCGACGGTGGCGAACTCATCGCCGTCCCAGGCGCACCCTGTCTCTCCTGATGCTTCACCACATTCCTCGCTGCCGCCTGAGATGCACACGAACAGCGCTCCGCAGTCTACGCACCCCCATAGTGAACCCGCCCATGTCCTTTCGCCCAGTTCTCTGCCGCCGTGTATCGTACACAGTGATTGGTCGGAGGAGCTTCTGCCCTTGGCGTCTGTGCGCTCTCCCCCCACATCGCCGTCGAAGCGGTTGCCGGGACATCACCAGCAACCGCTGTCATTGCACTCACCACCACAAACGCCAGCCTCTGATGCCGCTACTACTGCCACTGCGAGGGTGCTTGACCAGTTCAGCGCCATTCGTGTCTCCAGCGAGCAGTTCTCCAACGTGGGGCTCTCTCTCTGGCCAGCAGCCTTCGTCATGGTTCAGCTGCTCACCCAGGAGCTGGAAGGGCAGACGCGCATGCTGGCGGACGTTCTCGGCCTCCCGCGCGCAAGCAGTGGAATGAGCAGAAGTGAGTCCTCGGCGCCGCTCCTGACAGCTCCAAACGGCCTGCACCCACTCACCATGCCGGCCTCAGTGTCGCCAAGTCCTCTGCCGAACCGAAGCCTGTGCAGCAGCAGCAGCGTAACGAAACATTACAGCAGCCAGCTGCGCATCGTAGAGCTTGGCGCGGGGGCCTGCCTCACGCCAGTGTATCTGCACCACATGGAGGGTTACAAGCAGCACGTCGCGTCCTTCCTCGCCACGGACTACCAGGAGGACATCGTAGACAACATGCATTTCAACATGGCGGAAAATGGTATCCATCTTGTCTCCGACTCCCTGGCAGCCGAGCGCGGGCTGGAGGAGGGGGATCAGACGCCACCGCTTCATCGCGTGGCGCTGCTGGACTGGATGAATCACGACGACAACGAGGGTCTGTTCATGGAGAACGAGGCGGATGTGATCCTCGCGGCCGACTGTATCTACGACGCCGACGTCATTCCTGCACTGGTCGACACAATCCACCTGGCCCTTACTGCGCGCGGCAGCGCGTTGCAGATGGCGGACACGCCGCAGCCGTCGTCGTCTGCGAAAGGTGACGGCAGCGCTGCGACAGTCGGCACTCTGCAAAGGCAGCGCTGCTGCATCGTTGTGCAGACGCATCGACAGAATGCCACCATGCAGAAGTTCTTCTCCGCGGTGCGCACGTTTGGGGAAGTGCGCAGCTACACCCTTGTCCGTCAAGTGGTCGGGTCGCTGCGCCTCAGCGAAGACCACAGCGGTAGCGACGGCGGCTGTGTCCCGCTTGGCGGCTGGGACCGAGAGACGCTGCTGCTCAATCCTGACCAGATTGTCTGCGCGTTGATGCCGGACGTCATCCTCGAGGACGGGTCTATGCGCTCTGTTAGCCACCGGCTGCATAACAGCTGTACAAGCGGGGAGGCCACGACGGCGGCTGACCGATCCACCTCCTACTCACCGCCTACCACACCGCATGGCACGTCGCTCGACACGTCGGGAATCACCAGTGCCATCAAAGGCCTTCCCACAGCGTTGCAGTCGAGCAAGTCAAACCACAGCGTAGATTCGCACGTGTCGATTACTCGTAGCACATCCTCGGCTGCTGCCCTGGAGGCGGTCGATGCGTTACTCGCGGATGAAATGATTGGCCCCTTCTACACGTCGATGGCAGGGCTAATTGGCGTGCACGTCGTTACCTTGAAGCCGATCAAGGTGGCTCAGTAGAAGAGGTTGGCGCGCTCGGTGGGGAATGCTGGCTTAGGATGGGAGCAGAAAAGGGCCAGTGGTTGTATGTATGTGTGTGCGTGTGTGTGAAGGGTGAGGTACTGGTGATGGTGAGTCCCAAGGGATGCATTGCCCATCGGCTATCACAGACAGACGCTCGGGCTCGGATGGCATGCTTGTGCGCCTGTGTGTAACGTCTCTCTCTCTCTCTGTTGTACCAACGCAGCACTGGGTGCAAGTAGGTGTGTTTTCCACCCATGAACACCCCCCACGCTTTGAGCGCGCCCCAACCCGTCCCCTCCCCCCTACTCGCACCGTGTCTTACGGCCATACTATCGAAGAGGTGAGGAAAAAGGGACGAGTAGATCATAATCAGTGAATATGCAAGAGCGTTGAAGCGACGCGGGGTAGCTACGCGTGCAGGTATCATCACAGGAGCATATCCACACCACACTCGCACGACCACATCGATAATGGTGACAGAGGAGGGCGTCAGCACTGCCCTGTTGGGGCTTCTGCTCCGCTTCATACGAGCGTGCGCAGGCAATGTGTGCGCGTATATCGACTGGTGCCCATCGTGGATGCGAACTGACGTCTGGGGAAAGCGAACGAGTGATGCGAACGGGGCCAACGCTATTGAGCACTGTCATGGTGGTCATGATGATCGTGCTGCTATTATCTTCTCCCTTTCCTCTCTCTACCCCTCTGGACCCTTCCCTCTGTCTCCCCCACATACTTGAGGGTTCGCTCTTACTGTTTGACCTCCTTCCATTGTGCCCTAGCTCTGTTTATCGTGTTCTGCGAGTGCGCCACTCGTGCACGCCTCTTGGCCGATACAGTAAGCGCCATGGTCTTCTCTATCCCATCCTACATCGGCGTAGGCGATCGGTACAAGAAACCCATTGATGCCCGCGCGCACGGCGCCACGTTCCTTGTCTCGCGCCCTAAGACGGGCACGAACCCCGATGCGCTCTTCGATAAGGAGCTCCACCACTTCTGGAATGGCGAGCGCGGCGGTGATCCCGAAATGGTGCGCCGCCGTCAGCAACTGGAAAGCTCCAAGAGGAACTTGACCCCGAACGGGTTTCTCTACTCCAGTCCTACGCCGGAGCCGGCCGGTCTCGGCTCGTACTTTGGGTGCTTCCAATCAACTCCATATTCACACATGCCAGAGCACCCAAGGGCGCACGAGCAGGCCATCGAGAGGCGTGAGCTGCCGCCGCGTGGCGTGTACACATCACCGGCGAAGAAGGGCACCGGCTACGGCTACGCCCACATCACGCTGTCCGACGTAGGGAGCGACTACATCGCCACCATCTACGAGCAGCAGCGCATCAACGCACGTCGCGAGCGGGAGGAGTGGGTGAAGAAGATGCCAGCAGAGCCGTTCCATCCCGCCGGCCGCGAGGGGTTCACCTTTGACGAGAGCCCCGCGACAGGGACGTCTCGCTGCTACATTATGACAACTCCTTTCCGGGAGAAGCGGCCCGAGCGGGTCTTTACCCACTTCCGCATCGACCAGCCGTGGCGCCCTGCCGGCTACGTTGAGGACAGGCCCACCGCGATGGAGTACTGGGAGGACCCATACCGCGGCTATGACCCCCGCAAGGAACCGAAGGAGTACGTCAAGAAGCCCTCTGATGCTAGCTTTGTGCCAAGCTCGCGCAACGACAACTTCTGGTACACGCAGAGCATTGTGTTCAAGCGTGTTTGAGGAGGGAGGAGGAGGGGGAGGGGAAAAGGTGGTGGTGGTGGTGGTGGTCGACGCGAGCGAGTGTGGGTGTGTGGGGTGGATGAGCTTGGCCTCTGGCGCTTTTTTAGACGACCTCCTGTTGCTTCTCTCTCTCTCTCTCTTCACTGCCACCTGTTGCCCTACTGTGCGTCGCTGTTGCGCATCTCTTTAGGAGGTTCATTTTTACCGTGGCGACGGCGCTTCTGGTTCCTTGCCCGTCTTCCCCGTTCCGCTTACCTCTCTTTCGTCTCTTCTCTGTGTATTTTGTGTCTGCCCTCGTTGTGTTGTTGTGGCTGATGTATAGCTGACTCGCCTGTTGGGTCTTCTGTGTCTACCTTTGCCGTGCCATATCCGCGGTGGCTGCACTTTTTGTTCTCTGATCTCTGTTACAGCCGTTGCTTGCCGGGTGAAGTGCACCTGCCCCCCCTCCCCTCCCCCTTTCCCTCCTACCGGCTGCTGGTTTGTATGGCGGTTTGGGAGGGGGGGAAGGCACACAGTCGCTCCCCCGTGTCCCCTTCCCAACACTTCTCCGCACTCCCCCCCTCTCCCCGGCACTCCGCTCCGCGCAGCATGTACAAACATTGCCGCATCAGTGCCTGCATGTGTGTGTGTGTGTACGTGCAGTGGGTGGCCGCACTCCTCCTTCCCCTTTCTCTTGCCCTTTCCATTTCATGCCAGGAGATGCGCATGCGACCACCCATCGAAACATACGGACGGCCTGCACCTCCTCTCTCTCTCTCGCGCGCGCACACACACACTCTAAATGATGAGAAGGGGCTCAGCAGGAAACCGCTAAGACGACTACCACAGTCGTGCTAGCCAGCAGAGCTGGTCATCGCCAACGCGGCCATGTGGAGCTATGTACCCACGCACCCACACAACTTCGCCTCCGAGCCCTTTATGGAATTGTCGAGGATATACATTTCTATGCGATTACGGGTGGCCCCCGCCATGGGAGCCGGGACGTACATGTCCCTGGCATACACGTGGGGCTCTCGTCAACTCTACCCTCACCGCCGCATCTCTCTTTCACACACTTTCTCGCTGTCTGACCTTCACTCTTCTGCTACGGGCTGCACTGTCGCTCTGTTCGTTCTTTCCCATCACTGCTGATTCTCTAATGATCAGGGGTGTGTTAGAGAGGCGAGAGCCGCGCCAGCGCAACACAACACCTTTCGGCATGTTTCCTCGCTTCTTCTTTACGCAGCGCCGTGTGTCTGTGTGTCCCCATGGCGGCGGCCCATAGAGTGAGGCAGTACCACAGACCCGACCATGTACACCTGCGTCGACATGCCCACCCTTCACCCGCCCGCACCAGACAGCAGCCGCATGTCGAGTGCTTCTCTCCATCTCGTTTTAGTTTGACTCACTCGACAAGCAGCGCATTTTGCTCGATTTTTTTAATTTTCGTTCCTTCTTGGCTGTCGTGCGGCGATTGGGTTCACTGGCAAGCCGAATCGAGGGAGACAGACAGGCAGCGAGGGCGCTCAGCAGCAAGCAAGCATCCCTCAAGTAGTCGAAGTTTGTGGACTTTGAGTTGTTGACGAGGAAGGAGAACATTTTGTGAGCTTGTAAGCAAGCACAAAAGAAAACGGCAGAAGATGCCGAAACGAGGGAGGAGTGCTTTCACCATGTGACTTCATTTCTCCGAGCGCATGCTGTTCAGCTGTTCGCGTGATCAGCCGGTGCGCGCACATATAGATACTATGCCGAAGACGTGAACTTAGACAGTGGGTGTTGAGGACTAGCACTCACTCGCTCTCTCTTCTCCTTACCCCTCTTCTCGTCTTCTACGCTAACACGTGTGAGAGTGCGCCGGTTCACGGCTGAGCTGAAATTTGTGCTGATTCGTCTCGTTTAGCTGATCTTGGTGAGCTTTTCTCTCTCGGGACACAACGGTGTGGTGAGGTCGGAGAGGGGCGATGAGGTGCTCCTTTCTTTGCCCAGTGGAAGCGGGTCCTTTATTGCACCTGCCAGTGCTATTTCTAACTTTATCTTTCCTCTGAGAATGAGCCCCCAGTGACGTTATTTTTCCTTCCTGCTCGTTGCTTCTACTGTTTGCGTCTTCAGAAAGAGTCCCACCTATCCAGCCCTCTTCGCGTCTCCACCTGGTGCGACGGCAAACTGGAAGGACGAGGGGCACCACAATCTCGCCCGTCCCCAAGAGCAGCACATAGACGCGTGTCGATGCACCTGTAGAAAAGCCGCGTTCTATTCCTACCGGCATGGCCTCGGTGTGGCTTTCTCCTTCCCTTCTTCCATCTCGCCCCGCCCACTCTTTCTCCCTCACACGTGCGATGAGAGCAAAGGTCGCATTCACTACGCACACTCAGCACACACACACACACACACACACACACACACGCACACACCACCATTTGAAGGACGCCTACGCAGACCCCACCCGTCTTCAGCACCAACAGAAAGAGAGGTGAGAGCGGGGGGAGGGGAGGGGAGGGGAGGGGCCAAAGCTTCGCCTGGATAAGGTGCCTGTTCAGCTACCCCTCTGCCACCATTGTCGTCGCCATGTTGCCCAATAGAAAGCGTGAGCGAGGCGCTGCCGGCGAGCCCGAGAGCGCTGCACCAAGCAGCACTGCTGTGAAACGAACGCCTATGACCTCCAAAGCCTCGTCTCATGCTTCCCCTTCTTTGCATGACCCGCTGCGACCACGAATGGTTAACCTGGCATCTGATAGGAGCAGTGAAAAGGAGGCTTTGGCACTTCGTCCTCCAGTCGCGACTCAAGGAGCTCCTCGTGATGTCACTGCTGTTCAAGCAGTGCGGCGGCCCCATCACACGAACAGCACGACCACTCGTTCTGTCGCAGACTCATCGCAAGGCGGCATCACTAACGCTTCCCCACGCAGTAGCGACTCAGCAGCGTCGGCATCCTCAACTGCTGCTCGTGCACCGCTGGGGCGTGGCCGGCCTCAGCGGCCGCTTCGGCCACCACTGTCGCGTTCCGCCATGCCGAGCACACCACAGAGGGCGATGTTACCTTCAGGAAGAGGGCGTGGCGCTACTGGCCTTCGCTCTCACGTAGATCATGCTATCACAGGCGCGACCTCCCTCTCTACGGCGGGTGCCAAGAGTGGCAACGCCGCCTCACCTTCAGACCCACCTCCCACTGAGTCTGAAAGACAGCTTTGGGCCACGTGGCGGGAAAAGCGCGAACGGCTCGAGCGTGAGGTGCAGTCACTGGCTCAGTACTCGCATAAGTTGACGGAGGAAACACAGGCGGTCCAAGACGCCATCGAGGGCATGCTCACCGAGTTCGAAGACGAGAAGCAGCGAGTCGAAGAACACCACAACGCCACGGTGGCGCGCTACCAGGGCTTCATGAGTGCCCTGCGCGTACGCGAGGAAGCCTGTCTGTCAGCGAGGCAGCGAGCACTGGATCGCATCTGCACGTCTCGAGAGACTGTGAGTCAACTGCAGCGAGAGCAGGCAGCAACGCAGGGTGCCATCATCTCGGCGACAGACGAGCGTGATGGGCTGGAGCAGCAGTTGGCCAGCGCAAATGACGCGGCGGCGGAGCGTACGATCAGCCTTCAACAGCTGCAGCAAGAGGAGGATCGCATGCGGGATGCCACCTATGGCCTTAGCGGGGAGGTGAAGGAGTTGGTACTGGAGATGGAGCGACTCCGAAAAGAGAAGCACCGCATGGATGTGGAGTCGATGGAGACCGAGGTGGCTCGGCGGGAGCTCTACTCTCTCTGCGAGGAGCTAAAAGGCTCTATTCGTGTCTACTGCCGTGTGAAGGGTGCTGCCCTGCCAGTAGAGCCGCAACTCCCACGTGACGACACCCTGTGCGACGAGGCGTCGGAGCCGCAAGCCATTGGTTTGTCGAAGCCAGAGGATATCGGCACCCATTTGAGTGAGAGCGCTGAAGCTACTGCCGTTGCGTCTGTCGAGATGCCCCCTCTCTGCCGGCTACTCAGCCGCAGTGGCTCGCTAGAGTCGTCTCTCTCAGCCGCCGTGCTGGCGGTCTCGAGTATTCCCACGACCAACACAGAGGCAATGGTGATGACAACAGACGCCCGGCACAATACCCCTGGTGGTGGGTTGCGTAGCGGAAACTCCACGACGAGATCAAGCGTGGCCACGGCAAGCATCATGGGGGACGGCGAGGCCGACGCAGCTGCAGATGAAGGGGCAGCACCCGTCTTTTCCTTCCCGGATCAGGGGGAGGGGGATCCCCTCAGCGACGCTAACCACAAGGCAGGCCAGGGTGGGCTCCCGCAAGTGCGTGGAGCAACGCCGACGGGGACGACGGGCAGCACCACGACAACCCTCGCTCACGCCGTGACGCCGCTCCTCTGCACTTCGACTGCGCAGGGCGGGGAAGAAGAAGGGGGACATTTTCTCACTGCTGCTGCCGTGGTAGGTCTGCCGTACGGTTGCGGGCGATGCATCACGATCCATCAGACGCGCTCCAACGCCACTTCGACAGGCCTCAGCAGCTTCACGGAGACCTTCACCTACGATAAAGTTTTCACTGGCGAGGCACGACAGGCGGAAGTGTACTGCGATGTGGAGCCACTCGTGCGCAACGCCGTTGACGGCTACCGTGTGTGCATTTTCGCGTATGGACAGACAGGCAGCGGCAAGACCTTTACCATGGAGGGCGACGTGCGAGGCAGACCGGAGTTGTACGGCGTTACTCCACGCGCCCTTCAGACGGTACTACAGCGGCAAGCCGAGCTCGCCAACGAGGGCTGGAGCTACGAGCTTTCCTGCACGTTTATTGAGATCTACAACGATGTCATCCGTGACCTGTTTCAAAGTGGATCGACAAGATACGAGGCGGCGGTGCAGCAGCAGCAGCAGCAGGCCGCCATGACAGCGTCCACCACCTCTTCTGCTGTGTACCACACAATCAAGCACAGTGGGGACCGCACGTACATCACCAACGTGGTAGAACGAAATATACGTAGCATGGGGGAGTTCCTGCAGCTCTACAAGCACGCGGTGCTGCAGCGCAGCACCGCCAAGACGGGCCTTAACGATGCCTCCTCGCGCTCGCACTGCATCTTTACGCTGCACATTTCTGGCACAAACGGGACTATTCGTCAACGCAGCGACGGAGTGCTTTGCCTTGTCGACCTCGCAGGCAGCGAGCGCGTCAACGACAGCGGCGTGCAGGGGAAGCAATTCAAGGAAGCCGTGAACATCAACCGCTCTCTGTTGGACCTCGGCAAGTGTATCCGCGCGCTGCGCTGCGGGGCAGTGGTGCCATGGCGTAACTGCAAGCTCACATATCTCCTCCAGAATTACCTTGGCGCCAAGGGCGGAAAGATGCTGATGATCGTGACGGTCTCTCATGCAAAGGCACACGCGCTGGAGAGCTTGAACTCACTACGGTTTGCGGCTCAAGTTCAGGAAACATACGTGGGCACGTCTGTGAAGCGCGTGACGAGCATTTAGGCCGTACGTCTCCGCTCACCCCTCACTTCCGCTGCAATCCCGCCCGAACGAAAAGAGGCGTGCTCTCGCGCGCTTCTTGCCAGCCCTCGCCTCACTCATTTATTATTATTATTATTTTTTTTACCTTTACTAGATCTCGCCTTATTTCACTTCCCCGCCCCTCTCTCTTCGTTCCCTTCATCGCAGCTTGTTGCCGCCGGCCAGCTCGACTTCTCTCGACGTTGTCTTTCCCTCCCAGCTGCGGTGCTGCCTCCCTCCGCTTGTGTCTCTCCCGTTCGGCGCCGCGTCTCTGTTGCTAGCCGATCGCCCTCCAACTCATGAGCGCCGCCTTCGGTGATGTCTCTCGAAATTCTGTCTGAAGTAAGAGACGGACTGGCACGGAGGAGGCGAAGGGCGTCATGCGCACCCTTCATTCTACGGCGTACACCTTTGCGTCCTTTGCTCCTCTGCGTCACTACTTGTCTTTTCCCTCTCTTTTCCTCTCTCTTCCCCGCGTACTAACTCACGAAACGGCGGTTTGTCGTGGAGGTCGATCACCCCCCGATATCGTTCTCCACCCTTGTACATCACGACAATGATTGCTGCGCTGGCGGCGGATTCCATTGCCCACAAACCCACTCACTCAGTTACACGGCGCGCGTAGCTATGTCTGTCATTCTCCCCGAATCTCATCCAGAGCACCCGTTCAACCTCATCCCGGAGCTCTGCCGCAGGTTTTACGACCTCGGCTGGGCCACCGGTACAGGCGGCGGCATCTCCATCAAGATGGGCGACAACTATTATGTTGCCCCTAGCGGTGTGCAGAAGGAGCGTATCAAGTCGAACGAGATTTTCGTGTTAAACTCCAGCCAGGATATCGTTGAAGAGCCGCGCACAGATAAGCAACTAAAGATGTCGGAGTGCACGCCGCTGTTCTTCAACGCCTACCGCATGCGCAACGCTGGGGCGTGCTTGCACACGCACTCTGTGAAGTGCGTCCTCATCAGCCTCCTGTGCGATCGCGAGTTCCGCATCTCGCACATCGAGATGCTCAAGGGCATCACCAACAACGAAACAAAAAAAGCGCTGGGGTTTCGCGACACCCTCATCGTGCCGATTATAGAGAACACCGACTTTGAGAAGGACCTAACGGCCTCCATGGCGGAGTGTATGGAGAAATATCCGGAGTCATGCGCGGTGCTCGTGCGCCGGCATGGCATGTATGTGTGGTCCGACACCTGGCAGAAGGCGAAGGGTGCAGTGGAGTGCATCGACTACTTGATGGGTCTGGCCATTCAGATGAAGCAGCTGGGTCTTGAGTGGGAGCCAAAGGACGTCAAGTAAGGACATGAGCAGCGCACCCACACGCATGCTACGCAGAGAGATCAACACCGATATCTAGATATCTCTCTCTCTCTCTCTCTATATATGCGTTCACATGTGTGCATCTTCGACGAGTGGCGTCGGGGGTGGGTGGGAAGGAGCAAGCGGTGTGCGTGCGTATGCGTTTGCGGGAACGTGATGCCCCCCTCCTCCCCTCCCCGTTGCGAGGGAGGGAGTGGGACGACTTTTATTGCTCTTCCTCCACACCCAGGCCCAGGCAAAGGCACGCACAGACAAGCACCAGTGAGGGTATGTGCTGCTCTCTTATTTACCACCAGGAAATGCGCCGCAGGCTTGCTGACTACCTCGTGCGCAAACTGTTCTCGTAACCGAAATGACAACGAAAATGAGAAACAAACGAAGACATATTCGCAAGCGCCAGAGCAAGTTGTTCCATTGGGGAAGAGCAGGGAGGAGGTGCAGGGAACGCCTCATCAGCGACACCGCGTGAGCCCCACAGGGATGCGGAAGAGCGCGACCCAGCGCCCCCTCCCCTCACTCCCCTTCCCTTTATGACATTTTTGTTTGGCTCTCTTTCTTAAGCTGTTTTACCTCTCGCACTCCTATCTTCCCCGCTTCTCCCGCTCTCGCTCTCGCTTTCTCTCAGCTTCTGCGGGAGGGAGCCCCCCTAGGTCTCGTCACAACCAGAGTACATCTCGCTGTGCTTCTCGTCCTGCACAGAGGTTTGAAGAGTGGGGGAAGGGGTGGGAGGCACCAATGCGTATGAAAACACAGTGATGCGCGTGCGTATGCGTTTGGGTGCGCTTCTGCAGGATGCCGTGATACTTCCAGCGTCGTCACCGTTGTGTTTGGCGGTGCGCCCTTCCCTCTTACGCTTGTGGATCTCCTCACTCCCGTCTCGTTGCTTCTCTTCCTCGCTTACTCTGCCTACCCCCCTTTCCACTCCCTCCCTCCACCCCTCCTGCACGCGCACGCACATGAACGCTTCGATAGAACAGCCGCTGCACCAGTCGTTCCTCCCCATTTCTCGCTGCACATTCATACAGGCAGGTTCAGGCGCAGCTACATGCATCCGGCTTGAAGGCCGGCGAAGAACAAGAAAGCCCCCGCTCACAACGGACCATCAGACAGGGTTGTTGTCTCTCCTCCTACGTCCCACTGCGTTTTGGCTGCCGCTTCCAGCGAGGAAATTTTAGTGTGTGACGGCGAAGGCTTCACCGAACGGCAATGGACGATGTAGATTCGTTTTTAGCCAGCCTGGATCAGTTCTCATCCCCATCAATCGATGCGGGTATTCAACGGCAGCAGGAGCACCGGAGCGGAACCGCGGCAGCACCGAGTGCGTCGCCGGCTTTGACCATTGCGCCGTGTAGCTCTCAGCATCAGCGTCGTCGTCGGCCGCGTGATGAAGACACTGGTGCTTCGTCCCAGTTCGAGGCACCACAACAGTCGCCTTTTTCGAGCTCGAGCGACAACGCGGGCCGACATCGTAGTGACCTGCATCTCTCTGCAGCCTCGCCGTCATTGCCCACACGTACAGTGGTAAGGAGCCACTCACCGCATACGTGGCGGTGTGTTCGATGCGGAGCGGAGAGCGCGTCTCAGATGCCGCGCTGCACGCTCTGCAATCGGTGTCGCCATCGCGTGGAGGAGCACCAGCCGCTGCTGACGTTGCCTGAAACGTCTCTCTCCTCGGTCTTACCGGTCAGCTCACCTGCAACGCAGCCAGGGTCGTCTTCTCAGGTCTTCTCCCCCGCCGCCCCAACGGATGAGCGTGGCCTTCACCTTGGTAGAGGCTACACTATCCATGGAAGCGGCATCACTCATGGGGGCGGTGCAGGGCATGAGTCACTCGTTGTTGCAGGGCCAGGTGAGGTCTCGTGCCCCCGATGCACCTTTCTTAACTCGTCCTCGAGGAGTATCTGCGAGATGTGCGACGGAACGCTTCCATCGCTGCCGTCGCACTCACCGGCAGCGCTTGCATCCTTCACAACCACCGCGAAGGACGGCGGTGCTTCTCTGGGAAAGGCGAGCCCTCCGGCTGTCATGCCCAAGGGCACGCCGTTTGATTTCAGCGCGGCTGCCACTGGACCAGTGCCGTCCACGGCTCTCGCCGACTTGGGAAGCGGAGGTCAGCCGCTGCGTGAGCGCTTGTCTATCTACCAAACACCGCACTCGCCTGAGCTGGCGCTGCCTGCCGTTGTCGCCACGGCACAACGTGTAATTCTGCAGGAGGCTGGCAGGGAAGGCCTCTCTCTCTCTCCTGGAGCTCTAAAAAGCCAGGGAGCTCTTTCTTCTTCTTTGTCTTCCTCTTCGTCTTCCTCTGGCGACGGCGATGATGAGGACGAGGAGAGCGGGAACGAGTGGAGCGACGAGCAGGAGGCGGAGGTGCGCGGCGCGGATGACCACCTCGAACTTGTCCGCTTTCTGGAAGCACTGCAGTCTGTGAAGTTCGACACGCTTCCCTGTGCCGCCGTTCCAGCCACGATGCGGACACGCGCGGAGCTCCGTCCCTTTCAGCTGCAGGCGCTCTACTGGCTGCTGTCGCGTGAGCAGCCGCAGCTTTATCGCGCGCACGTGGCGGCCACGGACACCGATGCGCTTATCATGAAGAAGGGGGAGATGGGCTCTTTTGAAAGCGGCGCTGACAGCTGCGGGGATAAGGAGGCCGGCGTGACTTACATTACCAGCAGTCGTGGTGGAGGCGGAGCCGCGGAATGGGGAGTTCACTTCAAGACAGAGAGCTTGTGCATGACATCGCCTGCCTCTGGTGCTCTGGTGACTGCATCTTGCCCTTCTTCTGCCGGCGTTGCCACTCGCACCCCCGACAGCGGCTCAGAGGGCGATGTCAGCATGACCATCGGAGGGCAGGAGATGACGCGCACTGTACGTGGCGGCGTGTTTGCGGACTACATGGGTCTTGGAAAGACACGCACACTGATTGCGCTGTGCGAGGCAACGCGGGTGCCACGGATTGATCGCGTGACCGGTTCCTTGGTCGAGTCGGCAGCGACGCTCATTGTTTGTCCGACTTCCCTTCTCACACAGTGGGTGCGTGAGATACATCGTTGCGTGGAGCGGCCTGCCACTGCGCCGCTGCGCATTCTCCTCTACTACGGAGCCCGTCCACGCCGCCTCAGTCTCTTCCAGGTGGCGCAGTCCTACGACTACGTCTTGACCACGTACCAGACGCTCTGTCACAAGCAGCCACCCGCCTCTCGCTTTGAGTCGACGTATGCCAGCGGAGGGGCCTCTCCGACGATGTCAGCTGACATTTCTGGCGTAGACGATGCCGTTGCAGGCTCGTCTTTGCCCGCGAACGTGGATGATTACGATGTCGACCGGCGGCTGCAGACAGAGGTGGATAAGTTGTTCATGATCCGCTGGGCCCGCATCATCCTCGACGAAGCTCACTACATCCGCAACATGCGCACACATCAGAGTCGCGCGTGCCTCAAGCTGAGTGGCGTCTGTCGGTGGGTCGTGACGGCGACACCAGTGCAGAACAGCCTCAACGACCTCTACCCTCTCCTCCGATTCCTCGCCGTGCCGCACTTCAGCTCGCTTGCGTGGTGGAACAACGAAATTGTGCGCTACTACAACCTCGACCCGCATCATCCACGCCCCGTCACGGCGCTCAGTATCCTGTTCGGCTCTATCTTGCTTCGCCGCACGCCGGACTCGATCGTGAATGGGAAGCCCATACTGGAGCTTCCGCCAAAACGGATGATAACCCACACCGTGGGGTTGTCACGCGAGGAGACGCGCTTCTATCAATCGATCCATGCCAAGGCAACGGCGAAGCTAAACGAGCTGCGCGACCGCGAGGCGTACGCGGCTCGCACACCGCTGGCCACCTTTACGACAGCCTTTGAAATGCTCGTGCGCTGCCGGCAAACGTGCCTGCATCCGTACATCGTGGTGGCGGCTCTCCGCCGGTGCCACCGACTGTTGGGCTCAGAGGCCCGCCGTGGCGCCACCGCTTCGCTGGACGAGATCCATCGCGCTTCTGCAACCGCCAACCGTGCGAGCAGTGAGGTGGCGCGGCGTCAGCGAGAAGATGAGCAGACGACGCGCGCCATCGATGAGTTTATTCAGGCGGTAGTCCTTCGCCGGCTGCGCGGCGTCAAAGCTAGGGAATTTGTCCAGTCCCTCGTGGAGGAGATCAAGGACCGGAAGTTGGAGTCGCGTGAGTGCATCATCTGTCTCGACACGGTGAACCGTCCTGCTATTTTGCCATGTGCGCACGTCTTCTGCGAGGAGTGCATCACGCACGCCTTGCAGGCAACGCGACGATGCCCGCTGTGCAAGCGCAACTCAAGGCCGTCGGAGCTGCTGCTGGTCCCGGTGGAGATTTTAGGCCCCACGGCGCAGCAGCTGCAGACGTCTGCAGGCGGAGGAGATGACAGGGTGAGTGCAACTGAACCGGCACCGGAAGTGCCTCTGAATTTGGATCTAACGGACATGAGCAACTGGGGCCTGCAGCTGAGTTCAAAGACGCAGTACCTGATCGACAAGATCCGTTCTCTGCCAGCGGATGACAAGGTGGTCGTGTTCAGTACCTTCCTGACGTACCTTCGCTGCGCGCAGCACTGGCTGCAGGCGGCTGGGGTGTCGTGCGCAGTTTACACTGGGTCGATGACGATGAAGCAAAAACACTCCTTGCTGGAGCTTTTTCACGACGCGACTCAGCCAGCGTCGCCGCGCGTCCTTCTTGCCACAACAAGCAGCTGTGGTGTGGGGCTGAACCTGACCTGTGCCAACCACTGCTTCCTGATGGAGCCGTCCTGGAACCCTGGCACGGAGGAGCAGGCGCTCAACCGAATCCATCGCATTGGCCAAACAAAACCAGTCACCATCACGAAGCTCATCGCTGATGGGACGATTGAGCAGAACATCAGCCAACTGTGTGAGCGGAAGCGCGCGTTGAGCGGGTACTGCTTCAGCAATGGTGTGGCAGGTGCGCCCGCTGCTGGCGGCGGCGGCGGTGGGGCCGGGCGACTGCGCACGGCCGATTTGTTGGAGCTGTTCGCGCCGGAGATGTCGAGTGAGAGCAGCGATGATAACAGTCATGACGACGCCAGTGAAGAGGATGACGAGGAATAGAGTGTGGGCCGCGGGAAGGGTGGGTTTGGGTGGTTGGTTGGTTAGGATGGTAGTGCTCTTCACCCCCGCGCTCTCCTGTGGTCTCTTCTGATCTCAAAGCGCCGCCCCGCAAGCCGACTTATATTCTCCTCGCTCGGGGTGGCAGTCGTTTGTGCATCGGATGCTTCTGAACACACCATACGCACAAGACATCACCCACTACCAACACAGGCACGCACACTCGCATGCGTTCCAGCCATCTCGCCCCGGGCGGGGATGGTTATGCTGCCTCCGTGTAATGGGGTATTGTGCTATCGATCAAGCAAGCAGTACAGCTGAGTGCATGCCCTCGGAGTGCGTTTGTGTTGGCGGACGGGCAGCTGGGTAGGTGGGCAGGAGGGAAAGGGGTGAGGTGACATGGACTTGTGTTTTACGTGAGCGTGTGCGTGTGTGTTCTTTTCTTCGCTCAGCTCTTCAATGACATCAGCTGCTCCTCGGTCTCTCTCCTTCTGCGACTCGTGCGCACCCTCTAGCTCAACCCCTGCGCTGCGCTCTCGAGCGAGTAGATGTACCTGCGGCTTGCCACTCACTTGATTATTCTGCTTTCCATGCCCACGACTCCTCGCATGTGCGAGTACCTTCACCCTCTGCCTCTCTCCCCTTACCGCGCCTCTTACTGGCCTGAATGTGCCTTCTGCAACTTGTGAGGAAGAAGTGCCCACTTACACCTTTAGCCCGCCTTACCCCCCTTTCTTCCCCTCACAGGTGGTCTTCCTCTCTTTATCTGTCTTCCTGCTCCTCCGTGACATCCTGTGCCTTGGCTCACCCCCCCCCTGTACTGCATTCTAACAGCAGCAGCAGCACTGTTACAGCGCCATCACCAGCGCCACCTTGAGACCCATACACTCCGGAGTGATTCGCAGAACCACTGATCCAGCACCGACAGCGGCTTGCTCACCCACCTGGACACACGTGCACATACAGCGGCTTCACTGCGAGGGTGCGCGAAGCGATACAAAACAAACACCAGAGAACACTAAAGCATTCGCGCTCATAGAAAGGCATCGATACATCCATCTAAGGAGGTACACACGCGCCTTCCCCCTCCCCCCCATACACAACACGCACCTCGAGAGCGGCAACTTTACGCGAATCATTGGGGCCATCGCCTTCACAGTAAGCAACTGCCCCCCTCTCCCTCTCTCTCCTCCTCTATCGCTGGCCCTCTCCATTCTTTCATCATCAAACGCTGACAGAGCCGTTCACCCCCCCTTCTCCCGATACGGAACGAAAGGGACTTTACGCGCGTATCTCCGGTCTGCTCAAGCGAACACGCTCTCTTCCGCCTTACCTCACCTCACCACTCCACACCTCCTTCCTCTGCACCCCCGACCTCCCACCCACCCCCCTTCCCCGAAGCATACGCTTATCGTGATGCAGCAGCCGGGCAGCCACCAGATCCAGCCCATCGACTCCCTTACACCGTTTCTCGGTGGCAAGTGGTGGATTCGGGCACGTGTGACAGACAAGACGGACATCCGTACCTGGAACAAGCCGACGTCGCAAGGAAAGCTCTTCTCCTTTACCCTCATTGACGAGTCTGCCGCGATTCGGGCGACAGTCTTCAACGACGCCGTGGACACCTTCGAACCGCTCATCGTCAATGGACAGGTGTACTACTTCAGCGGTGGCCAGGTGAAGAATGCAAACCGGCGTTTCAGCAACGTGAACAATGACTACGAGCTCACGTTCGACCGCAGCTCGGAGATTATGTTGGCGCGGCAGGACACATCAACCGCGGCGCTACCGATGCAGCGCTACAACTTTGTGCCAATCGAGTTTCTAAAGCAGCGCGAGGTCGGCTCCCTCGTTGACGTGCTTGGTGTCGTGCTCAAGGTAGACGATGTGTCATCTATCACGCAGAAGTCGACAGGCCGCGAGCTGGTAAAGCGGAACGTCAAGATGGGCGACATGACGGCAGCTGTGGAGGTCACCTTCTGGAATGACGAGGCGCAGACTTGGGGCTACCCGATCGGCACCGTTGTGGCGCTGCGGCAGTTGAAGGTCGGCAGTTTTGACGGCGTGACCCTCTCCTCCACCTACCAGACTAAGATCGACGTCAACCCCACAGACCTGCCGGACGTCAAGAAACTCGCGACGTGGTACGTGTCGACTGGCGGCGCGAACGTGACGTCGTTGTCGTCGCAGGGGCTTGGCGCAATAAACGGCGCCGGTGGCGAGAGCGACCGCGGGCGCAAGTACCTCGACGAGATCCAGTCGGAAGGGATTGGCCGGGGACTGAAGCCCGAGTACGTCGACGTCCGATGCGTCCCCATCTACTTCAAACAGGACGCCCAGTGGTACGACGCGTGCCCGACGTGCAACAAGAAGGTGACCGAGGAGGGTGCTCAGGGAGATCGCTTCCGCTGCGAGAAGTGCGACAAGACGGTTACACCAACGCAGCGCTACCTCGTCTCCATCCAGGTCACGGACAACGTCTCTCAGGCGTGGCTAACGCTGTTCAACGAAGCCGGCATCGAGTTCTTCGGGATGGAGGCGGCGGAGCTGAAGAGGCGTGCACAGGAGGACCCCCTCTACATCGCGAAGTTAGCACAGGGCCGCATGAACAGGCCGGTGGTGATGCGTCTGCGCGTGAAGGAGGAGACGAGCTCGAACGCCATGACCGGCGAGGAGTCGGACCGGCTGCGCATGTCGGTGGTGCGCATTTCAGAGTTCATGCCGATTGCCGGCACCTCCGAGGACACACGCCGCCGCCTCGCGCAGAACCTGCGCGCGGAGTGCGATGAAATTCTACGCCTCATCGAGGCGTACGTGTGAGTGTTGCGAAGCGACAAAGAGGGTCTCACGCATGCACAGGCACACGGAAGCACCCACAGAGCTGGATGCGTTTCTTCACTGCACGTGCATTGCTTGCCAAGCACATCATCCCATAGAGAATGTCTGCTCTGGTGTCAGTGCGTGTGCTTGCGCAGGCACACCGATTTACACCCCCCCCACACACACACAGAGAAAACTTTCCCAGAATGGTGTAGTCCTTCTTCCTAAGCGTGTTTTAACGTGTTGTTGCGTTCTCTTTCAGTTCTCTTGCTGATTGCTGGTGTTTCTCCCTTTTTCTTGGCCCCCTTTTTTTCGTTGACTACATCGGCAGTTTATAACACTCACACACACTCCCACCCCCACCCCCACACTTTCGTGCGAGCACCAACAGGGGTCTCAGCCTTGCTCCCCCTCTTCCCTAGAGACGGAGCTTTAGTACGCCGATGAGCCCACGTGCCGTGTTGTTTGCCCATGTGCTATGAGGTGTGTGAGGAAGAGACAGATGCATCTTTGCTCTTCTTTCCATGCCGTCTGCTCGCCGCCGGTGCTCGCGCTCTCTTTGGTGTCGATGCCGTTGTGGCTGGTGTCTCGGTGGTGGTGGGTGGTGGTGACTCGAGAGAGAAGGAAGCGAGAAAATAAGGTGACGAGAGGCGAGCCAAGCAGTGCATTGTAGGCGTTTCAGGTCACTAGGCGGTTTTCTGCGAAGAAGGCAATTGTCATAAGAGCTCTGTAGCTTAGAAGGCCAAACCATGCGTTTGGGGGAGGGGGAAGGATAGGGTGGGCTAGTCTACCATACGGCCGTGCGCTACTCCCTCTGTTTCTTTCACCCCCTGGCAGCAACTTTAAGCCTCAGACAAAGGCTGCGTTGCGTGACGCAGCGGTAGTGGTGCGTGTTCGTGGTGGAGCGCCGACTGTCCGTCTGTGATGAGCTCCTTTGACTTCCTCACAGAAAGGGAGGTGAGGGGAGCGCTCTATGGTGTACGTGTGTGTGTGTTTGCATGCAGTGCTCGAAGCCGATCTTATCCCTCCGCCGTGCTGCTTGCATCGCCCATCCCACTCCGTAAGCGGGTGTGCAGAAGTGCGGATTACGGTTGGCCCAATTGCACTATTCGTGTATCTCAGTCATGCGTTGGCTGGTATTGCTTAATTATTATCATTATTATTCGCCTGCGTAGTGACTCCGCACGCATTCCTCTCTCTCCTCCTCTCTACCTCTTGTGGCGACGCTCTCTCTCTCTGTTTCCCCTTACACCCAACCACAAACACACGCAATATGCGCCCTTTTTTCCCTTCCGCTGCGCGGCGTTAAACCGGATGGACACGCTACCGTCAGTCGTTTCCTGTTTCATATGTGTCCTGACTAAGGAAGGCTTACGGACCAGGACAGCAGCGCACTACGCGGGTATTCATAGCGAATCACAACGCGTTCTTTGGGGTAAAACATACAGAAGTTGCGCCGAGCCAAACTCGGTCAGACGCGCTTTGCCGAAATCACAGCCATTCCATCGCGCGCACCCACGCAAACCCATAGACGCAATCGCAGAATCGAGTGAGGAAGAAAAAGCAAGCGCATACAACCCAGGGCTCACACCGGCAAGCATAAACGAGAGAGGCGGTTACCTTTCTACCCACCTAAGAGTCTCAGTTCGGTTCACAGACGGCAAACACCGTCTTCATTCTCCCTTCTCTTCTCGCTCTTTTCAGGCCCTATTTTGCACTCTTGGCATTGCACCGTGGCTCTTCTCTAGTCTCGCTCCCTTTGTGTGTGCGTGTGATTGGCGTGGGGCGAGTGCTCTGCGTGCTAACGGCTGTCAGGCCCGGGCGTAGACGTAAGCGAGTCAGGCATTTCTCGTGAAAGAGGTCCACTTGCTACACCCGTGGATACCGACAAGACAGGCCCTACCGTTTTGACATTTTTTTTTTCATACGGAAGACGAGACTCAGACCGCCTGCACTGCTTCTTGCGAAGCAGCTTGAAGCCAGCATCGGTCGCTTGCTCAGGCTGATGATGCGAAAGCTCTCTGCTGCTCTCTCAGGTGGCGGTGCGGTGCGTCGTCCGACAGGCCTGCTTGCGCACTCATGGAGCGCTGAGTGCGGTTTGCTGATGTATGGGTCAGTGAATGTGTCGGCAGCCGCGGACGCTTCTGCGGGGAGGGCTACCGCCTCCTGCTTCCTGATCGACGCACGCCGTTTCTACTTTGCCTCCTCGCGCGTCTGCATGGATGAAACCTCGAGTACTGCAGGGCAGCATCAACAGAAGACATCAGATTCCGGTGCACCCGCGGAAACCTCCTCCGCCGCTGCCAACGATAGAGAAAGTGCTCTGGACGTCGCCATGCGTGTCAACAAGATGAAAAAGGCGCACCAGAGCGGTGGCGCCGGCGCCAACAAGAAGGAGATGGAGCAGGAGGCGTGGAATGCCTTGAACTCGCTGACAGAAGACCAAATCAACAACGCAGAAGGGAAGGCAGTATCGTTGCTCTTGAATGCGTGGGCGTACTTCGCCAAATTCTGGGCTAAGGGAAAGGATGGCCCGCTGTGAGAGACACCTCGGAGTGCAGACGCAGTGCGTGGATAGAAGAGAGAAATAAAGAGAGCGCAAAACGACAACGGACGCAGTGCCCGATGAGGGCGCGCGCGTCGAGTCGGCGTCTGGGAAGGGGGAGAGAGGGAGAAGAGCAACGGTTATCGTCTGCGCCCGCGCGCGTCCACCCTGTTCTCCTGTGACTGGGAGAGGTCCAGGACGCGGTAGCACATAACCTTGTCTGCCTGCTCCCTCCCTCCCTCCCACTCCTCCGCGACTCAGCGCTGCTTGTTCATTTCAGTGTTCTGTTTTCGCTCGTCCTTTGCGTCATGGGGGGGGGGGGGAGGCTGGGCACGAACAGTTAGGGGTACGCGCGCAGGGCGGGGGGAGTGGATGGCACACCGACCGGCGTGGGGCACGTGCCGTGTAGTTGGATGGAATTTTGCAGCACTCTCCGCTTCGCCTCCTCTTTCACTCTCCCTGCCCTAAGACAGTAGTTGCCTGTCGTGTGCGTGTCTGGTGTGTGCTCTTCTGCGCTTACACACCAGACGCCCCATCCCCTTTTCCTTCTGCCCCCCCGTTCCTCTTGCATGCAGGAGAACCATCGCGAGCGTTTGTGCTAGGGCGAGCAGTTTCTTCTCCCCATGCTCTTCTGCACAGCGTACACGAGGACGCATGCTCTGCTCGTCGCGCGCGCACACACACCCACACGCATACACAGGGATACACAGCCGAGCACACGCTGGCAGGCGCTTTTCGTCTGGGCTGCTCCTCTACCCTCGTCTTCTCTCCCACCTCATTTTCTCAGCTTGTTCACAACGCGCTTTTTCCCCCGTTTTGCCATTCTGAAGGGTTGAAGCAGCAGCAGCACGTGGCGCTGGTGTCGTTACGGTCAGTGTGCTCGTTCGTCTCCTCCTTGCCTAAAAAAAAAAACTACCTTTCTCAGTTTCGTGGCTGTCTTCGTCCTCCTCTGAGGAAGAGGAGGGGGAAGTGGAGGAAGGAGGGGATCCACGGCAGCATCCACCACGCGTGTCCATACCAATCCACAAGCACTCGCACACAGCGATAGACAGGCACAGCTGTCCGTCCTATAGAGGCAAGCTCAGAGCGCAGTGTACCCCACTACCAGTCACCCATGCACAGGGGCAAAGAGGAGTGCACTTGTTTATGGGCCCTCTTCACCCCTCTCTCCTGACCAGTCAGCTGTACCCCTTGCTCTGTTGATCAGGTGTGACAGCAACAGAGTAGTCAGCATAATCAAGAGAAGTTCTTGCCCTTGGTCATCGGGATGGCTGTTGCAGCTTTTCCCTCTCTCGCTGACACTTGGTCCTTTCCTTCCCATCCACGTTCCCTCTTCTCGCCACTACTGTGGTATGCGCCTCTTTCTCCATCTCTCTGATCCGCTTTAAAAAAGCGAAACAGAAGAAGCCAAGCGTAGCACGTCGACACTAGAACGTACTTCACGTAACGGCGCTGCACATTATACACCGCCGACACGAACGGATGAGACGCGGAGTGCGTTGCAGGACTAAGCAGAGCGCAGTTTTCTTTTTTACCCTTTCCGTGCCTCTTCCACCGGTGATTTGTGTGGTCTTCCCCCCCTACGCCACCGCCACTCCCTCCAATAGTGCCTCCGTATCGTCACAGCTACTGGAAGCTTTTCCTGATCACTTTAAGCGCATTTTGACTTTCTCACTCGCGCACTCTCTTTCTCTCTCTCTCTCTCGGCGCGTGGCATCACCGCTGCGCCGCGCTAGCGCTGCCGTTGACTGTAGTACGCACGCAGAGCGAGAGAAAGCGACGCAGCGCGCCTTTGCCTTTCGTTTTCGTTTTTTCTCGCTCTTGCCGTGTCCTCCCCCTCTTCGTTGGCCTCGCCATTTCCCCACGTGTCATATGCGTCCATCGTCGACGTGCACGCCTGCGAGTGACACTTGGCACCGACGGTCGCAAGCGGAGGGGGTAGATGGCTCGATTCGGTTGCCGAGCCCGGCAGCCGCAGCGACTTCCGCCTCGCCAAAGACTGTGAGTTGCTCAAAGTGTGTATTTCTCCCACTGCGCGGAGGTGGCCACCGTTTCCGCGCTGCTCGCACAGAGTCGCCGGTGAACATTGCGGTCATCGCGAGGCAGTGCACTTTGTCTCATGGCATCGTGCCCATGACGCTTTCTTATTATTACCGCATATGGTCGCCAGGCGAAGCACTGCTGTCATCGCTCTTGTCATATATGTCGGCTGCACCGTTCCTCTTGCTGCGTTGTTTTCTTTCCAATGCATTATTCTGCTCGGCTTTGACTTTCTCAGCCGCCGCTATACCGATGCGCACCTCGATAAGCGCACGGCGATGCACTGTGCAGATCGCAGCGAGCAGGCAGCATCGAGCCATTGCCCAAGGCGCAGCTGGGCTGCAGCTCTCCCCTAATCGCCAAGGTCGAGGAATGATTGGGGCAGTTATTGCTGTCGATGGCAGAGGCGCGCGATCGGAGCTGCGGCTCGGTGTAGCTGTGCGCGCGTTTGCTACAGCGGCGACGCCGTCCCTCCCCGGAGACAGTGATGCGCCGCCGGCTTCCCTGGAGTCCTTCTTGGACCTCAATGATGCACCTGTGCGTCCTGGGCTCAGCCACAGCAGCGTCGTGAGCGGTGATGCAGCAAGCGAGTCGGAGAAGAAAGAACACACGCATCGTTTTAGGGCCAAGCAACAGCGCCAGCAACACCTGCAGCGAGAAGCGTCATTTCGAGGCAGGGATGGACAGAGAGAGAGAAGAAGAGGCTCGGAGGGCTCTTTGCACCAGCATGAGCACGGCGCGACCACCCGCAGGAAGAGATTGCGTCACGTACAGACTCCAGTGCAGCAGCAGGAACAGGAGCAGCAGCCGGGCCCTTCACCAAAGAAGGAGATGCGCTTCGTTCACTCGTCTGGTGACCGTGACGGCCCAACTTCCTCTGCGGTGGCGTCCTCGGCCGCAGGCGCTTCTGCCCATGGCCGACAGGGCTCGTGTCCCGAGAGGCAAAGTGCCGCTGTGAGCGCCTCGACCGCACCCCTGAGAACGGCCGAGGAGGAGGAGGTGAGCACGACATGGAGCGAACCCGCAGGGCGTCGGGGTGGCAGCTGCTCTAAACGGGACCGTTGGAGCACTGGCGACGCATTCGAGACGACTCAGTCAAGGCGGTCTGCATCATGCGTCCCCTGCATGCCGTCGTCGTTTAACCGGACGCCGGACATTCTCGCAACGCCGCTTGGAAGCTCGAAATCATTGATGCAGAACGCGTCGCCGTCTCCTCCAATGCCGGCTCGCGAGGTTTACACGAACGCTGGCGAGCCGAACTGTGCTGCGCTGCGCCGACTTGTCAAGTCGCATCCCACCTGCCGAAAAAACTACGAGACACTACGTCGGTGCGAGAAGGTCGCGACTGCATTTGAACGTTGGTGCGCCGAGGCAGTGGCGCACAGCCGCTTGGTGGAGCACTTGGCCTCAGCATTTGGCAGCGCTAGCCAAGTGGGGGCCCCGGTCCGCCTCCTCCTCACAGGTGCCTCCGACAGAGTTGTAATGGCTGACGCAGGGGACGAAGCGGCTACCTCTACCAGCATGTCAGCGGCCGAGACGCTGGCAGTGCTGGAGGTGCCGCTTTCGGTGGTGGAGTGGCTCAACGAGCCCATCGTCGTGCCGGAGCTGGGTGCAGGGACCCTCGTAGAGGCTATGAACAAAGTGCTATCGCTTTCGAACGTGAACAAGGAGCCTGTTAGCAACATTGATGGCGCTGGTGCTGGCGAGGCAAATGACTCGCTGGCTGCACTGTATCGATGTGAAAGTCACGAGGCGATGAAGATGTGGTATGACGCGTGGGGGCGCCTCGAGGACTATCGCAAAGCAGGGGCAGGCTCACCCAACGGTAACCCTGCGCCGGCGGCGCCATCGTTGAAAGCGTCCATGGAGCTGTGGCACCGTAGACAATGTGCACTGCAGTATGTGTTACTCTCTCATTTGACTGAAGGCAGCTGTCCTTCAGTAGGCGCTGCACTGCGCGCCTACGAAGCAGCTTGTGAGAGCGTCGACACTCGCGACGTGCCTCTGGTCGTCTGCGGCCCTACAGCAGCTGCCGGCACCAGCTGCGCACCAGCTCAGCCTGACGAGCACGCACCGCTGCGGCCAGACCAAGTCGTGGAGGGAGCAATGCGGGAGCTGCTTCCCTATCTTGCCGAGTTTCTCCAGACGCTGAGCGCCTTCAAGGCCGCCCGCGAGGAAGTGAAAATGCAGGCGGAGTACCATGCACTAGGGGAAAGCGCGACAGCAGTGCAGTCAAAGCCCGGTACAGTAGCTGCTGCCGCTGCCCATGGAGCATACACACGTCTGTGCCGTGTTGCGCGTCGATTTCGTGCGTCACCGCCGGCGCAGCTGCACCCGCAACCCGCAGCCTCTGGTGCCCCAGGTAAGCACTGTAGCGACGGTTGCCGTGAGGATGAAGAGTTATGCACCGCGGCCCAGCAGTACCTCATGTCGATTTCGAAGGTGGACAAAGTGGCGTCTCATTCAGGCCAGTCATCATCAGAGCTGAAGAGTGCGGCGAGTGACACCAGCGCCCATGAAGAAGCTGGAGCACAATTGTCATCAATGACGTTGGCTGAGCAAGCGGGTGCGGTACCGACCTACAGCGCAGCAGTGCTGGACATCTGCATTGGCGTCGTTCTGCGTTGTCTTCTTTTTTACTTCCCAGCGCTTTCTGCAAACGACAGGCGCTGCGTGCTGCAGCAGCTCAACGCCCCTTGGCTGACACAAGCGGCTGAGGGGAGCGCTCAAGTTGCGTGCTGGTCAGCTTTTTTCGGTGTTGCCGATCTTCTCTCCAGGGCCCACGCCCAAAAGCGTCAGGAGCGTGTAGCTGCGCTGTCACCCGCCGCGGTAAAGCTCCGCGGTGGCGGCAGTTTGAGCTCTTCTTTGCCCTTCTTTGACCACTTTACGCTCTCGATGCTGCAAGGCGTGGTGCGGGAGCTGCGCTTTTTGTGTTGGCCCACGGTGCTGGATCATCACTCAAGCATCGTGCAGCACTCCCTGTGCCTCCCGTCAACGGTATCCGTGGCATCTCCGTCGCCTTCTTTGGCGACACCAGCGTCAGACCAGCAGCAGCAGCAGCAGTGGCGTTCATCTAGTGAGACTCTGCATGGTGACAGCGCACAAGGCACGGCCGCATCATCAACGGCCGTCAGAGCTCCGTCGCGCTCCCCGCAACCTCGTGCCCCTGCGTGGAGCGACGTCATCGCGGTTGCGCGAGCCAGCGAGCGCAGGCAGCGACTGGGCTACGAGCTACTCGTTCTCTACTTTGGCGCTTTGCAGTGTGGGAAGGCGCTCTCGTTTGCAGCACCCGTCCCCGCCACTGCTGGCGCTGATAAGGCTGTTGCCGAGAAAAAGGCTTTGCCGCATCGTCGGCTTTATGATAAGCGCCGACTTAACACCATCTGCATCTATGTGCTTGACGTCGATCGTTTCGTTACGGAGCGGATGCGTACCTTGTGGTCGGAGGGCGATCCGTGGCCGCTGCTGCGTACTCAGTCCTCCCCTTCGACTGGACATGCGGCGTCACCGCCTGACTCGCGTTCTGCACTTATGGAGCTGCTTGCAGAGCAGACTGCGCACCCGTATGGGCTTTCTCGCTTGGCGTTCTGCGTCTTCAGCGCTTCCCTCTTACAGAGCTGGTCGACCATGTCGCTTCACCGCGCCCAGATCCTCATGATGGCCTTACAACGGGCTGTGGCAGCTCCTGCTGCACTGACACTGCGCTCGCTACTTCTCACCCCACATCCGGACACCCAGGCAGGCTGGCAGCTTAGCGGCACCAACTCCTCTGCCCCATCATCACATGCGATTCAGCTGGCTGTGCGCCGTGCCGAGTGGCGAGCGGTGGCGCCGGTGATGGCCCTTTACACCGCACGCGCGTCTCCGTCTTTGTGGAGCACAATGTGGGTCTACGTCTCGTCTGAAATGGAGTCTCTGCCGCGGCGAGTAGAGGAGATGATGGTGACAGCACATGCAAGCGCAGTCGATAGGCACAGTGACGATGTTGCAGCTTACGAAGAGCAACGCGGGGAGAGTGGTGGGGTGCACGCGTGCTGCAAGGAGTTAGAGGAGTTGGCGACCATGTGCGCATGGCTGGTTGTAATGGCGCCGTCAGTCTGCGGCGAGCAGCCCGCTGGCGCTGGTGTTGCTATGCCAGCTGCTGTGCAGGGGTCTGTACTGGAATGCGTCGATCGCGTGACGGTCGAATTTGCGCACTGTGTCCAGGGAGTTCTCGCTATGTGGACGCAGACTGGCGCGGGCGCCGATGCGGCTGAGCAGCTGCTGAATCTGTTTCCGAGGTGCCCCAGTGCCACGACAGCGCCAATGAAAAGTCCTCCTGCAGATGCGCAGGGGATGGAAGAAGCGGATGAGGCGGTGGCGCTACTCGTGCGATTGGCAGAGACGGCGCAGGTACATGTGTGGACCAGTGCGCTGCATGACGCTGTGGGAGGATGGATCACGAAGACTCGCTGCCTCCATGCCCAGCCGCGAGCGCTCATGGAAACTGTTCAGCTTATGACACCAGCGGAGGTCTCTGCCTCTGCTCCCGCCACAATGTCAGCAGCAGCAGCAGTAGCAGGGCTGTGTGTTGCAGACGATCGTTCCCTGGCAGGTGAGACGGTGGCGAGCGTCGTCAGCGACGCACCTGTGCTGACGGCACCGCCCGACTTGGATTCGGCACTGCTTGGCTGGTGGCGCACCATGGCGGAGGAGGACGTCGGTCTACCGTCGGAACGTGTCTACCTCGGGCAAGTGTACACAGAGCTTCTGCGGATTGTGTCTGCTCGCGTGGGCCTGGAGCTGTTGACCCCTTTACCAGAAAAGGCGCACACAGCGTACCCATTGGATGCTGAGGGAGATTCGGGGTTGGCAGGCAAAAGCACCGGTAGGTGCGCAGTAGAGAGCTGTGGCGAGTCAAGGACGAGTTTGACGGGCAACACGTCTGTCGGCGGCGCAGCAGACCAAACCGTCTTCTCTGCCGCAGAAGTCGTCGTCATTGTACGGGTGCTGAGCAGCATTGCGGCACGCAGCGCCACTGTGGCGACCTTGGGCCTGCCTACGGAGCGCATGCTCGGATGCGGTGCGCTCGGCAAGACGTCGTCTGCTAGCTCCGCAGAGAACGCTGTGGGTGGCGAGACAACTTCTGGTAACCGTGACTCCATCCTCGACTCGTTGCGTCGCGTCGCTGTGCACGCCACTGTGGCGGCCGTAAGAGCACCGTCTACCGCAACGCCAGGTTCGACAACGTCAAGGGACGCAAGTGCGAACGGCCTCTCAACCACAACTGACAGGGGTGACAGCAGCGCCCCTATTAAAATTGGTGGTGCGGAGGGGACTACTGAGCATGATCGAGACAGTGCTGCTGTCTTATCTGCCCAAAAGGCAGCCCAGCGCATCGAGGAGGCACTGCTGAGCAGCTTGACAGCGCACAGCGGTGTGCTGCCGGCGGCAACGATGGTGGAGGCGACGTGGCTTCGACTTTTCCCCTTGTCAGCGATGCAGAAACTCATTGATCATCGAGAGTCGCCTGCCACCATTGCAGCTGACCTAGTCGCTACGCCGCGAGGCCTGTCATTCACCGCGCCTTCGTGCAGGACCGTGAGTGGCAAGTCATCGAGCGCGCAGCCAACTGTGCGCTCCGACCTCGTCAACGCAGCAGCAACGTTGCCGCCTCCACGTTTTCCCTGTACCACCGCTGTCACATCCGACTCGGCTCAACACCTCAATGGGTCACTGCGGGAATCGCCGTCGCCGTGGCTGCGCAAGTTGCACGATGCGGTTGTCACGAACCGCCACTCCTGTCACGTCAGCATCTGCCTTGTCTCGTCGTTGTACTCCGTCCTGGCAGCTCCGCAGGAGCGTGGTGACTCTACTCATCCTCACTCAGCAGTCACTCGTTGCGGCAACAGTAGCGACGCGGGCAGCGCTGCCTCTGCATCGTGCAACGATATCTCAGAGGCCGCTTCATCTCGCGTAGAGAACTATGGTTGTGGCACAGACGCGTCGTTGCTCGCCACGTCGCGTCTCCGAGGGTTCTTGACAAGACTGCGCACGAGCTGCGCTGAGGCCGTCGTACTTCTTCATGCGAGAATGCAGCACACTGATCTTACGACCGCATCCGGCAAGGGTAACGCGAGTGGCGGTGGCGGCAATGCATCCCAAGTGGGCTTGGCATCATCGGCGTCTGCAGGCGTTTCAGTGGCTGGTGATGATGACAACGGTGGTGCTGAGGCGAATACGTCGCATACGGCCGCGCCGCAGCAGGAGCATGGACAACGCTTCTGCCACGTACTGGTGGTGGCAAGTGAGCTTCATGAGCGCCTATCAACCTACACAGAAGCACTCACCTGCGCCGCAGCGAGCTGTAACAGAGCAGAGCAGCGTGATGGCGTGGGCAAGTGGCGTACGTTCCGAAGCGGCAAGGCGGAGGGAGTGCGCCGTGAGCTCCGCCTCTTGTACACGTCTCTGCTCGATTCGGTGGCCGAATTTGTGCCGTATGGCGAGCACGGGAATGCGGTAGAGGTGATGCAGATACTAGGCATCATCACTTGCCGCATGCCATGGCAGCAGTACGCGCAAGAGTCGCTCGCGCCTGCACTGCCTGTCGAGAAGGATCGGCAATCTGGCGGTCCTTCGAGGGACGAAACAAGGGTCGCTGCAGCTCCGCTTGAGAAGCGAGGGGATGGCATGATGGAGGCCGGCGCTGCTGCTTGGTCGAGCGCGCCCGACGACGGTGATGCAGTAGGTGTTTCTGCCGATCCCCTCCTTCTCTGCTTTAGGGAGCAGGTGACGCGGCTGATGCCGTACGTGGATGCTGAGGTGCTTCGGTGCACAAGGGCGCGGTCTCCCCATTTGTTGAGCTTGGCGCTGATCAGCAGCGCAAAATCATCTATCGAGTACGCGTTGTGCAGGGTTCCAGTCAGCTCTAGTCGATCAATGCAGCGTTGGGAGGGGACGAGCGCCACCGCTGTGGAGGCGATGCGTTCGGGGGCCGCCGTTGCTCTGTCACCCATTTCCCCGATGGCAGCGAGTATGGGCGTCTCTGAAGGCGCCAGTCGTGATGCCACAGGCGCACCAGCGTCCGGTCGTCTGGGACTTTCTACGCAGCCTCTCTGGTCGCAGGTTCCACTCGAGTCTCTGCTGCACCGTGTAGCTATGGACCGGGTTGTGGCACCGCGGCACGCACTCTACCTGTGCCTGCTGGCCGCCAATGCACCGGAGTTTTCAACGATGCTTCTACCCCTCACCTACTACCTGCGCGACGCGCGCGCGAGGATTTCGTGGGGGATGCTGGAGGTGGTTTTCAAGGCTGTTGCCGTCTCTGCGGCGAACTTCCAGCGGCACAGCCAAGCAGAGATGCTGCTACGTGATGACCATCCTTCGCCATCGTCCACGCCGTCACCCGGATCAGATCAACTACCAGGTGGCGTTACCTCTTCTGCAGCAGGTCGTGCGAGCCCAGTCTCCGCGTCGGAGCGGCCCCGACACGGTGGGAGCGGTAGTGATGCACCGCCGCGCGGCGGACTCGCGCTGCCGCGGTTGCCGACGGAGGGCTCGTCGCTGCGCGTGGGGGAGATGAGGTATCCAGGGGGTAGCAGCAGCGCGGCGTCGGTGCCACTCTTTCGCTCTGCTGCCGTACCGTCTACCATGGGAAATGCGCCTTTGCAGCTGCGCCACGCTTGGGGCGACCTCGCTCGCCGCCTCCTTCACGAAGAGGATGATGTAGCCCTGCGCGGCTTCTCACTATGGGTGTCGGCGCTGTACTGCGGCGCTATGGTGAACTGCGCTGGGACGCAGGTGTTCGAGCAGCTGCTGGCGTGTCTCGTCTTTGGCCCCACAACCCCAGCAGCCTCGGCGGCAACCGTCACAACGCGGATCTCCACGCTGGACGCTGTAGGCTGGACGCTAGTGCTGGAGGCGTGCGGCACGGCGTTGGACCACCACTGCCGTCAGGCATATCAGACGCTGCTGAGGGATGAGTTCATCGCTTTCCTGGAGCGCGCTGCATCTTGTGTGCACGGTAACGGAGGCGGCGCTTCAGCAACTTCCGCCTCGTCTGTCTTATCGTCGACAAGGCCGATTGTTGCAGCAGCTGAGTCGTGGCAGGTGGTGCTCGACGACGAGATTCCCTTCGCAGGGGCCTGGCGCTGTGGGCTGTTGGAGGCCATTCCGCAGCTGTTTCTCGAGGACGCCGAGTTTTGGTGCCGCGTGAAGGGCTGTGTCGAGTCGTGGTGCGCTGTGATGTCTCTCGACCCAGCTGAGGTGGCCAGTGGGCCGCCATCTGCGCAAAGGAGATCCACGTCGGCGATGCGGCGGGCGTGGGTGGGGCAGCTACAGCAAAGTTTCAACTGGGCGGTGCAGTGCGCCGGTCAGTCATCTCTCTCGTTCAGCGACACATGGACTACGGAGACGGCGGGAGCAGATGCGCACTCAGTGGCTGAGTGGATGCGGATGCAGCTGGAGGCTCTGCAGACGAGCGGTAGCCCAGTGGCAAACCCGACGGTCACACCGCCGAGCACCTCCCCGCCGCGTAGGAGGCAAACGGCGCTCCTTCGTCTCTAAGCAAAATCCATGATGATAACAGACCGTCTTTTCCGAGAGGGAATTTCAACTTCGATCACTTCTATCCCAGCGTTGGAGTAGGGCCGTGACGCAAGACGGTCATCTTGTGTCGCGCGCGTGCTGCTGGAAGAGCCCAACTTGGGGGGAGGGGGCGTGAGTGAATGGAGGAACAGCGGTGTGAAGTGGACAACCCCAGCCTCCCCTGCACTCCATCCACCGCTGTGCTCACTTGTGGCATTTTTTTACATGTATGCCTGTAGTCGAAGATGCAGTGCCCGTGATCACAGACTGGCGTGCGAGGAGGTACATTATGCACTTGTGGAGGAGAATAAGAGCAGACAAAATAACGGTGAAGCGAATGCCCCTCTGAGGTGAGTCCCCCCCTTTGCCCATACCCACCGACACCACACACACGCGCACACACATGGGGTGCGAGACGAGACGCCGGGGGGGGGGGGAGAAGCGTGTTCGCCGTGCATGCGTGCTTCTGCGCAGGTGTAGGGTATATGACTGGTTCACGGTCGGATCAGGCGTCAATGACCCATACACATAGCCACACACACACCTTTAGCGCCTTTCCCCCGAGTTCTCTCATCTTGTTCACCCTTCCTCTCTCTTTCCCTCTTCGCCTCTCTTTCTCCCCACATTCCCCACACTCTGGTATCAAGGCTACTCGGCGTGCCCAGAACTGCTGTTCGGCACCATCCCTGCCTCTCCACCCCTCTTTGCTGTTCTGCCTTCTTCATTTCCCTCCCCCTTCCCTGCCTGTCTTAATCTCAGCTTCTCTTTCGGTAGAGGGCCGGGCAAGGCGTGAGAGAGAGACAGGCTCCTGTGCGACTCGAGGAGGCGGCACACACACACACACATCCCCAGAGCGATACAGGCGTCCACAGCGTACTCTCTTCCACAGCCGCTGAACCGCCTCATAGACACCCTCACACACTAAGACAGCGAGCTTATAACTTTATACTGCAGTTTGGTGTTGCCATCCCCGCGGAGGAGATCGGCTGCAATCTGTGCACACGCCTCCCCATTTCTCTCGTGTTGAGGGTGCCAACGTAGGGAGCATCTTGCGCGTGTGCCTGTGATTCCCCCCCCTTCGCCCCGTTACCGCGCACGCGCGCTCTCTCTCTCTCCCTCCCGCGCCCATATATACGTACTTAACTAATGCCGTGGCGCGGCTCACACTTTTGGCAGTAATCGCAGCGAACGTGTCGCTTTACGATGATGCTCCGCCAAACTAGCGCATCCCCACTCTCGCCTGAAGGCAAATCGGCGCGGTACCTCGTTGTAATCGAGGTGAGGACCACAGCCGATACCGCTGCCTGGCCCGAGCTTAGTAGTCTCGTCCGATCCTACGTGCGTGTGCAGGCCAGCCGACGACTGACCGCGGGACACCTGCCGCCGTTTCTTCCCGGCGCCACCATCTCCCTGGCAGACGCGCCACCTCTTCTGAGAGATGATGTTGTGTCGGTGCGAGTGTGCGATGTCTCCTTCCCGATAGGCTGCTCATGGACAAACGTGGAGGATGTGTGCTTCTGCATGCGACTTTACCGACTCTGCGGCGAAGCGGGCTGTGCGCCACTCTCAGCTGTCGCGTCCACCCCGGCCGCTCAGTCGTCTCTGCCAGCGTGGTGCACGGCTGACCACATGCACCGCGGCGGCGAAGACGACAATACGTCGAGCTTCACTCTGACGCCCCTGCCGCACGTCTCACTGGAGGGCCAGTGGGAGTCGCTGCACTACGGCGAGAGTGAGGCAGCGTCAATTGCGTTCAAGCGGGACATTGTGAGCTATGTGGACACCGCCATGCGTTTCGCCCGTGCCGGGGTTAGCCCCAACGTCGTAGCGTGGAATCGACTTGTTCTTTTCCACGGCCCACCAGGCACGGGCAAGACGTCGCTGTGTCGCGCCCTGGCGCAGAAGCTATCGATTCGCCTCGCCTCCTCGGTGTATGCTCGGGCGTGCCTTTTAGAGATCAACGCTCACAGCTTGTTCAGTCGCTGGTTCAGCGAGAGCGGCAAGCGAGTGCTGGAGCTGTTTGAGCAGGTGCGCTGTATCGCTGACGACAAGGAATGCTTGATTTGCTGCGTGATGGACGAGGTGGAGAGCCTCGCGGCAGCTCGCGCCTCCGCGATGAAGGGCAATGAACCCTCTGATTCCATTCGTGTGGTGAATGCGCTGCTCACGCAGATAGACCGGCTACAGGACTGCCAAAACATCATTGTGCTCGCCACGACCAACTTGACAGCGGCAATTGATACTGCACTGCTGGACAGAGCGGATAAGCGTGTGCATGTTGGCCCGCCAGGCCTGCAGGCACGCTTCCTCATACTATATGCAAGCGTGCAGGAGCTGCTGGACAAAGGGTTGGTGGCTGCGCCGCAAGCCGGGACGTCAGTGCTGCCCGACGAACCGAACTGGCTCTCTGCTGCGAACGAGCCTAGTGAGAAAGGCCGAGCGGTACCTGAGGGCAACGTGGGTACGTACGGGAGTCTTGACAGTCATTCACTGAATGGCGGCGGCGGCACTAGCGACGCTGTCCACATGTGGAATGAGGAGCTCAACGCGTCGCACGACAGATCTAGTAGGTTTCACAAACCTCCGCTGGAGGCGATGGCGTCGCCCACGAGTCTGGGAACGGTTTCTGCTCCGCACCCAGCACATCACCAGCCACCGTTGCACTGCTTATCTGGAGCAGCATACACGATCAGTACGCTGCTCCATCATATTGCGGAGGTGTGCGCGGGGCTAAATGGCCGCACCTTGAAGAAATTGCCGTTCTTGGCTTACGGGGCATGCATGTGCAGTTTCTCCTCCTCCAGCGGCTGCGTTGGCAGCGAGTCGGCCTGGCAGGTCAATCAGAGCGGTAGGGTCGATGCGCCTCTGCCGCTGCGCGACTACCTGGAGGCGTTGTTCAAGGCTGCACAGGAGGCTGCTGCGATGGCGTTATTCGATGCCAATCGCAGTGCCTAAAGCCGCTTTCTCGTGACACCGATGAACTGCGTGACGTTACCTGCTCGCCTCGTCTATTTCCCCATCCCGCCCCTCCCTCTTGCTCGTTCTCGAGACGACTCTAGAAGAGCGGCATGCAGCACAGATCACGGCGGCATACCTACGCATCTACGTAAAGACAGGCCGAGATACATGCCCACCACCCACCCCCCTCTTCTTCCGCCTCCCACCCACGCGCTCTTCGTTCTCTTTTCACGTCTGTCAGTAATTCTGCTTTGCCAACACAGAAAAGAACCAGAAAGAGATGTGAACAGTGTGATGAGGAGTGGCAGTCTGCGTTCCTCGGTCAACATCAGTCGCATTGCTGTTGTCGGGTGCACCGCAGCGGTCTGTTTCGGACTCCACTTCTGATTCCCCAAACGGAAAATCTCTCTTCTTCCTGCTCCGTTATTCCTCCACCCATCCCCACCCGCGTACTCGAACAGGTGATGAGACAGGAAGCCTTGCCGAGCACTTCACGGGAGCGCGTGAAAAAAATGCTGAGAATGAACGGGGTAGGAGGGGGATGGAATATGTTGCTGTCTACCTCCTCCCTGCTCCCCACTCCTGCTGCCTTCAAGCGCTTGATGCTTGAGCGCTCCTCTCGGGTGTGTGAGTCGAGCGGATCTGTGCTGCGTCGTGGTCGCTCTCTCGCTAGGCCTCATTTATCACCTTGCAGCCGTTCTCGGTGTGCTTGGACGTCCCACTCTACTCCTCCGCCCCCCTCCTCTCTTTCTCCCTCTTTCGCAGGATTCACCGGTTTCCTTTTCCTTCTCCGTTCTGCAGCCGTGCGTACGTGCGGCCGAAACGCACGTACTGCTAGGCCCCCGCCCTTTCCTCGCTTCTTCTCGACGCCATTCGCGGTTGCCTGTCCCCCCTCTCTCTGCCCTACTGTTTGTGGTTCTGGTTGAACATCGACACCAGCATCAGGTACTCGATCAGGGGTGCCGGCCGGCTTGAAAGTGCGCTTGTTGACGGTGTGATGGGTCGCAATGTGTTAATGGTGGCTGAGAAGCCGTCGCTGGCTGAGAGTATTGCGACGATCTTGAGCAGTGGAAGCTGCTCCCGCCGCACCCGTGCGCTGCCAGTGTACGAGTACATGGGTAGCTTTATGGGCAGTCCAGCGTACTTCAAGGTGACGAGCACCACCGGCCACGTCTTCTCATGCGACTTCACCTCTCAGCACCAAAACTGGGACCGCACAGAGGAGGAGCAGCTCTTCACCGCGCCGATCGTGTGGAAAGATACGTCAGAGAAGGTGACGCATCACCTCGAGCATGAGGCGAAAGGCTGTGATACGCTGGTATTGTGGCTCGACTGTGATCGGGAGGGGGAGAACATTTGCTTTGAAGTGATGCAGGTCGTGCGGCGGGAGATCTACAACAACAACAGCATCTTTCGCGCGCACTTCTCAGCCATCACGGCGGAGGAGATTTTCCACGCCTTCTGCAGTCTCGGGAGGCCGAACAAGAGCATCAGCGACGCGGTGACATGTCGGCAAGAGCTGGACCTGAAGGTTGGGGTGGCCTTTACCCGATTTCAGACAAAGTACTTCCAGGGCAAGTATGGCGACTTGGATGCCAGCGTCGTTAGCTATGGGCCGTGTCAGACACCGACGCTCGGGTTTTGCGTACAGCGCCACGATGAGATCCTCAACTTCAAGCCTGAGAACTTTTGGCGTCTCGTCCCGGTCGCCTCGCGCAGCGGTGCAGTACTGCAGTTTGACTGGGATCGCGGGCGTGTCTTCGATGAGACGATGGCGCGGCTCATCCTTCAGCGCATCACGAAGAACGGTAAGGTTGCCACCGTTACCAATATGTCCGTTAGCAGTGACACGCGTCCGCGACCGACCGGGCTCAACACTGTGGATCTCATGAAGATTGCAAGCAAGGCACTTGGCATCGGTCCCCACTACGTGATGACAATCGCCGAGAACCTGTACATCCGCGGCTACATTTCGTACCCCCGTACCGAATCCACGGCATACCCCCCATCCTTCAACCTCGTTGGCGCCCTCGCTCAGCAGAAAAACCACCCCATATGGGGGGGCTACGTGACGGCGCTGCTGCAGGAAGGGCACGTGCATCCCAAGGCAGGCAAAGACGCCGGCGATCACCCACCTATCACGCCAATGCGAAGCGCCTCACCTGGGGAGCTATCTGGGGATGAATGGCGCATATTTGAGTACATTACGCGGCATTTCATTGCTTCCGTGTCACCAGACTGTCGTCTCATCAAGACGAAGATTACGATCGAGCTTGGAGGTGAGTTGTTCAGCATCTCGGGAAAGGTAGTCGAGGACCCTGGGTTTACAGAGATCATGCCGCACGCCCGTATCGAGGACGACAGGATGCCAACCGGCGTCAACAAGGGCGACGCCTTTCAGCTGTCTGATGTGCGGCTGCAGGCGGGGCAGACGCAGCCGCCGTCGTACCTGACGGAGTCGGACCTGATAGGGTTGATGGAGAAGAACGGGATCGGAACTGACGCGTCGATCTCTACCCACATCAATAACATTGTAGAGCGCGGCTACTGCAGCGTGCAGGCGGGGCGTGTCATGAAGCCATCAAAGCTTGGCATCGTGCTCATCCACGGCATCAAGGCCATCGATCCGGAGCTGGTGCTGCCACTGGTGCGCAGTCGTGTCGAGGAGTACGTCACCCACATCGCTGAGGGTCGCGCGCGGCTCGAAGACGTGCTCAGCTACTCACTCGACCTCTTCTTCTCTAAGTTTAAGTTCTTCAAAGAGCACATCGACATCTTTGATGGCCTTATGGGTGCCTCCTTCTCTGCCATCTCGGCGACCGGGAAGCCGATTACACGGTGCGGCAACTGCATGCGCTACCTAAAGCACCTGAACACCCGCCCCCAGCGACTCTACTGCCCGTACTGCGAGGTGACCTTCGCCCTGCCGCAGGGTGGCACCGTAAAGCCGTACTCCGGCTTCACGTGCCCCATTGACAACTTCGAGCTCGTCGTCTGCCACATCGACGGCGGCAAGTCCTTTCCCATCTGCCCCAGTTGCTACAACAACCCGCCGTTCGAGGAACTGCCCTCCGCCCTACAACATCACAACCGTGGGAACGGCGGCGGGGCAACGGCGAAAGCGGCGCCATCCACGCGGCATATGGCGTGTGACGAGTGCCGCCACCCGACGTGCGAGCACTCCCTCGCCACGAACTACGTGTGCGACTGCGTAGACGGCTCCTGCCCCGGTAGCATGGCCTTCGTCCCCCGGACAGCAGGGCAATGGAAGGTGTGCTGCAATGCATGCCCCATGATGGTGAAGCTCCCACCGACGGCGCAGCGGGTGTACGTCACTGCCGAGGAGTGTGCCGAGTGCGCCGCCAATTGCCTCGATATCATGTTCCCCGAGGGCAAGAGCGTGTTACCCAACCGCAAGGACCGCATTGTTGCGTGCATCTTCTGTCATCCAGGGCTGAGCCCGCTCTGCGAGGAAGTGCGTGGCCGCGTAGGCAACTTCCGCCGTATCGGTGGCGCCGCTGCTGGGGGTCGTGGCGGGCGAGGCGGCCGTGGGCGCGGACGTGGTCGTGGGCGTGGCAACCGCGAAGATCGCTGGTGAGCGCGCCGCCGCCCCTTAGGCTGTTCCCCAGTCGCGGTAGTGGGGCGTGAGTAGGCAAGGCGGTGATGCGCGTGTGCCTGCGCCCGGCTGTGGTGTGGGACGATGACACATGCCGCGTCTCTCTTTTTCACGTTGTCCATACGCGCGTCGTTTTTTTTTTTGTGTGTTTGGTGTGCCGTTTCACGCATGTTTTGCCCCTCTTCTCTGCCGCGGGCCGGCGTGACTCATCAGCGCTGCACGTTTCGCTCTCCCCTCCCTTAGCTGTGTGTGTGTGTGTGTGTGCCCGCACTTCTCCCTCTGCCCACCCCTCCACCCCTTTACCGTCACAACCGATTTGAATCACAGACAAGAGAGAAGCTCAAGACATCCTCTCTCCCGCTAACGCTCAGAAAAACAAACGGGTACACCGAGCGGAGGTTAGTTCTCGGTGACATCGCGTGCTGTGGGTGCTGCGTGCTGGTGGTGTCGCTAAGGTAGCTGTGTGTGCGACAGCGCAGCTGGGTGACGGCTGGTTTTCCTTTTCTCTTGCTCCAACTAGGAGTCGTCTTCGCCGCAAAGCTGCACCACTACGTATTTTTCAACAGCAGTGCGAGAGTGCGTCGATGGCTGGGCAGCGTCAACCAGTGTCCCACCTCTCCACCCACACACTACGATGGCGTCGCCACCCCCTCTTCTATCCTTCCCTCCCCCCTTTCTCTCTCTCGCTAGCTCTGAACCCTCCCCGTCTGCATCTCCCTCTCCTTCTTTCCTTTTTGTATCCCTGACGCCGGTTCCACTACTCGCCTTCCTTGACTGCAGTCATGTAACAGCCCTCGTGTTACCCCCCTCCCCTCGCCGACCTATCATCACCTTTCCCCCTTCCAGCCCTTCCTTTCCCTCGGTATAGACTCCCTGCCCCCCCCCCCCCCGTGTCCCCTGCATGGTTTCGTGGGTGTATTTCCCACCTTGCATCGCGCCGATACGCCCCGAGGCACTGACAGCGTGTAGCGCCTGATCGCAGTCTCCCCCCGTCCCTATTAAGAATCGAGGTTCTTGACAAGGACCAAGAAGAGAGGTAAAGGCAGCAGCACTGTAGCTGTTCTCGCTGTCCTGTGCCCGCTAGTCACACCTACACCTCTACCCAGTACACCCTAGCACACACGCAGAGGTTTCATTTACCATCTTGCTTTCACGCTCCTCTTCGCTCGCTTTTACAGGTGCTTCTTGAAAGAGGTTTAACTCAAAACCTGACCAGTGAAGCGAGGCGCGTTCATTCGTCGAGCAGTACGTGCACACACCCACATCCTTCGAGGACCCTTTTCTGTTGTCGTTATTTTGGTAGCCCGGGATGCCTACCGACTTCCACCACCAGCACAAAGCGGAGGGCCGGAGCGGGGACGAGTCCAGCGTGAACAACAACAAGGGTGGCGGTTATGGCGCCCCCAGCACTCAGCACGCGACCACGGCGCGCTCTACCAAAGTCGGTGGGTGGAGGACGGGTGCGGGCGGCGCAGGTGTGACAGCGCAGCAGCTGCGCCGCTTCGATGTTTTGCTGCATCGCTCGGAGAATCGCGAGTGCTTTGACTGTGCGACGAAGCACCCACGATGGGCGAGCACCAACCTCGGCGTTTTCTTGTGCCTCCGTTGCGCCGGCATTCACCGCTCCATGGGCACGCATATCTCGAAGGTAAAGTCGACAAACATGGATGCCTGGGCAGATTCTATGATGTTTCTGATGGAGCATGTCGGCAACGCGCGAGGGCGACTCTTGTACGAGTACGAGATGCCACCGTTGGCACGCGTGACCGGCACGACCGACGGCGCTGTGGTTGAGAAAGTCATTCGCTCCAAGTATGAGCGGAAGTTGTACTATCACCCTAGCTTCACAGAGCTCTTTGCACAGTTCATGGAGACCCCGATCGAGGAAGTGAATGGCGACGGGACAGGCACTTTGCCTCCTCCGGGAGGGAATTCACCGCCGCCTCAACTCGACGCGCGAGGGCAGGCGCAGCAGCAGCACGTCGTGCTTGAGGAGCTCTGGGGTGCGCCTGTGTCCTCGCCCAGCACGAATCAGCCATGTCAGAAAGTGACCCAGGGTGTGATGGGCGCGCAAACAAGCATTACGGAGCTCTTCTCCCATGCTTATCCGACTCATCCGACCTGTGTTAGTTCTGTGATGGTTAGTGGCGGTACCAACCCGAGGCCTATTGCATGGGGAAACATGGGTGCGCCGTTGTCGTCCGTACCACCAATGAGTGCCAACAGCGACTTGGGCTGGTTTGACGCCCAGTTTGGTGGGGCAGGAAGCAATCTACTCGGCCCCACTAGCGGCGGTGTGCAGGGCGAGGCGCCTTTGGCGAAGAAGCCGGACTCGTCATCGAATGTGTCGACAGCATGCGGTAACGTGGAAGACCTGTTTACTGGCCGCAGCAGCAGCCACACCAAGAACGAGATTCTCTCTCTGTTTGACTCTGCCCCTGTCGCTGGGGCGTATGAACAGACGAGCAGCAGCATGAATGCACATACGGGCAGGCACCCGATGGCGTGGCAGCCCCAAGAGGTGAAGTCACACAGCCCCGCGAAGTAAGGGGAAGGGACGGCGTCCCATTGCCTGAGAGAAGGGAGGAAGAATGGCGGCCGTTGCGCCTCCATGGCGTGTGCTGCTGCTTGTCTGTGCACGTGTAGGCCTATATATGCCTATGCCTGTCCGTATTGGTGCGTGGGGTTCTGCACTTGCGCAATCAAAGCAGAGCGTGAGAAGGTGCCGAGGGGAAGGCCGCACTTCTCTTTAACGTACATCCGCTTCCGCTTTATTTTTGTGTTTCTCTCTCTTGCTGTTGTTGGCCCTTCCTTGTCCTGCTCCCGATTGCTCTGTTTCGCCATGGTTCGTCTCTCTCTCTTTCTCTCCCTCCCTCCCCCTCCCTCTATCATGCTCTCTCATTCCACAACGCAACAGAGGGGGTAACAAAGTTGGCAGTGATGCTCCGCAGGTGCAGCTCTCTTCCTATTTTCTTCTTTTCCTCGTTTCAAGTCCCTACCATCGCATGCGTGCGGCTGCCGTCGGCTTCTGGCAACGCCCTTCGAGGCGAGTGTGCGTGGCCCATGGGTGCAAACGGAGCGTTGTGATATCTATCCAGCTGTCGCTATGGGTGATTTTGGCCTCACGACGTCTGACTCTCCTCCTCTCTACTTTGTTAGTGTATTCGCGGTAGTTGTTTGTGCCGTCGTCTTGGCGGTGCTTGTGGGCCATCCGTGCTGGCTCATACCTTCAGGAAAAGTAAGTTCCACTCTGTTATGGTTTCACCGTGTGCTCCCTCTCTTTCTCCGTGACTACGCATGTCTTTCCCGCTCCTTTCTTTTCTGGGGCACTTCTCTCCGTCGAACACAACGGCAGCGCACTGAATCGATGGGCCTTTTCTGCCATTTTCTTGCGCTTTCTTTCCCTCCTCCAGTGATCGCCTTCATCGTGGCGCATCTCCCTCTCTGTGTACGCGGCCATGTGCCACACAAACAGGGAGATGATGATGACTAGTACATGCACATGTATCTGATCATGTGTCTAGTCATAATGGTATCGATGCAGCTGCTCTTAATCGCTCTAGAACGATCATGTGAGGGAAAGGGAGGAGTGAAATGATGAACGAATGGCAGCCGACGGGTGAGGCGGAGGAAGGTGGGGCTTGGAGGAGCTTTATCGCGCAGGTAGGGATTTCTACAGCCTATTGCTTGTGTATGCCTTTTTCATGTGTATGTTTGTGAATGCGTCTGTGTAGACACGTGTGCCTGCGCGTCTAGGTACACGGAGGAGACATCGGGGGGGGGGTGCTGCTGCAGTGTTTGGTGGGTGGCTGGCGCGCACGCACGCGCTCAGGCGTATGGGCTCAAGTGACGTTTCTGTGGCTCTGTAAACTCGAGTCTCAAGCAATGAGTTGCAAGCGGCTTTTCTCTCCTCCCTCCTTCGTTTTTCCCCCCAGCGGCGCAGTGCGGATTGTCGTTCACCTCGCCGTATTTCCCTTCCACTTTTCTTCCCGTTCTTGTGTGCGTTCTCGCTCGCTTCGATTCGCTTCCCTCTGCGCGCTCCTCCTCCCCCTCCCCTTACTGACATCCGCCCTTGCAGGGACGCACTGGTGCATATTACGCCAGCCCGTCACGCCCAACCTACACACATAAACACACCCACACACAGAGGGGAGGTACAAACGTTTGTCTTAGGCAGCGAGAGTGCTCTATGGGCAACCAACTCGCGGTGACGGCCGCCGTTGATCTTGCCAACGTGTCGGGTGATCTGGAGGTCGTCGCCCATCTCAGTGCCGAAGGTCGCAACTACTTTGCCACGTTTCACTGCCTAAAATACACTTCCTTCACGGAACCGGCCGGCAATGAGGATCACGCGCGAGAGTCGAACCTTATGAGCACCGCGTCTTACTCCTGTAGCACGAATGCCCCTCAGTGCTTTTACGGCTTCATCTCGGCTGATGGTGGTGGCACTCCTGGCGGCAGTGGTGTTCTGCAGCAGCGGCTCGAGTACCGGCCCGACAGCGTCTTCCGTGCCCCCTCAACTGCCTCGCTAAGTGGGGCGTCTGTCGGTCCTTCGACGCCAACGGTGGTGTTATCTCCCTGGATGGCCGGCATTGGCGGCGGGGCAGCTGGGCGTGGACGAGCACGAGGGGCAGGTGACGCCGGCATAGGCATCAGCTCGTCGTATGCTTTGTGCGACGCTGCGGCAACCACGACCCAGCTTCTGGCTCGCGAACGCGCCGCATGGCATCAGGCGCGATGGCGCCAGCGTCTGCCAGTGGCCGACCGCCCGTGGCGCACTGTTCCGTCCTCGCTGCGGCCCGAGGTGGAATTATGGCGAGGCGCTACCGCAGATGCCGTAATGGATAGCTGGTGTCGTGACACGCGCACTGGCGCCATGTCAGTCGCCAGTGGCAGCCGCTGCAGCTTTGGTGTCCCTAGTGCGGACAGTAGCTCTCCGTATGGTACTGGCTTGGGGCCGGCCTCACCGGTGCCGCAGACGAAGCTGCGGATCGCCACCCCCTCCTCCTACGCCACGGCAGTGTCGGCCAAAGCGGGCCAGACTCCAAACATTGACGCCCTGGTCGCTGGCGTGAGTGGGGAGTGGCGCAGCAACTACGGCAACTACGTGCAGCTGCTTCTGCGTAGCGGTGCAGGCGCCGGGCTCAAGTCCTCCGCAGCCGCTGCCTATGGTGGTCGTCGCGTCACTGTGTCGTCTGCGCCAACGAGCACCACCTTCTTGTCATCATCGACGTCGCTGCAGCAGCGCTACTTGGTTGAGGATGTCGTCACCAAGGTGTTTGTGCGCACCCCTGACGATCCTGGTCAGGCGTACTTCCTCAAATACATACACCATGTGATGGACAACGCCGGTGAGAAGCTGCGCGTCGTCGACTCGGCACTGAAGTGCACAACGCCGCGCAACTGCCTGTGGTACAGCCTTGTCTGCGAGGGAGACGGGTTTTGCGTGCTGCAACGGCCTTACGTCGCCTTTACGCTTCGCGAGCGTCTCGTGGCTCGCCCTGTGTGGACGGCGCAGGAAAAGCTCTTTATCGTCTATCAGTTGTTAGAGGCAGTGGCACACCTGCACGAGACCTACGGTCTTACCCACGGCGACATCAAACCTAACAACGTGCTAGTGCAGAGTACCGGCGTCTTAGTGCTGTGCGACATGGCCCTTTTCAAGCCTTCCCAAATGCCACTTGACAGCCCGCTGCTGTTCGACTACTACTACGACACGGACGAGAACAGGGCGTGCTACGTGGCGCCCGAGAAGTTTACCGACCAGCCGCTGCCCACGCCACCACTGGAGAGCAAGGCACGGGGTAGCGCCACCTACAACGTGAACAACATCAACTTCGATGGCCACACAGCCTCGATGGACGTCTTCTCCACAGCATGTGTCGTGCTGTTCCTTTACAAGGAGGAGGATCCGCTAACACTGTCGCAGGTGCTCAGCTTGCGCCATCTTACCAGCACCGAGGCCCGCGAGGCGGTTGTGGTGCCCGTCCTGCTGGACGCCAGCGTGCCCGCTGAGCTGCATCCGCTGCTGCTGCCCATGCTGTGCGCCGCCGCGGAGGCGCGGCCGTCCGCGCGTGAGCTGGTGAATCACGGATTGCAGCAGCGCATCTTCCCTGCCTCGTTCCCTTACTTATACAAGTCCGTGTTGCCTCGCCTCCTCACCACCGCTCCAAACATGCGGCTCATACTCCTCCAGAACCAGCTTGAGGCTGTGCTGCAGAGATGCGAGGTGCTCGACACGACACAAGCAAGTAGTGCTGGTAAGTGTTTGACGGTTGAGGAGGCAGCGGCAACCAGCGAGACAGCTAGTGCCCGTGTGGTCAGCTTGGCGGTAGTTGTGTCTCCATCTCGAGCACTGGCTGTGGCTCTCCTTTTACCCCTCCTGCTCCAAACTATGCACAACAGCCGCACGAGCGATGAGGCGGCTTACCGTGGCTTACTCTGCCTGCGTCGATGCGCGTCATACTGCAGCTTCGCCTGTCTAGTCGACATAGTGTTACCACACGTGCTCTTCTACGTGAACAACGACGCCCACGTCTACGGGCCGTCGACGCGCCTTATGGCACTTCGGCTGCTCAGCTCCATCGCGGAGGTAATCGCGCACCGCCTCACGCTCAGGCCGCCGCAGCGTTTGGGTGGCATTGCGACGCCTTCGCGCGATGCGGCCGCTGCGAAGCCAGGCGAAGAAGTGGAGGACTCTGCCGTACCAGAGGAGCAGTGGGCGCTCATGGAGCATCTTGTGCTACCGTGTCTCTACGACATCCTGCGGCAAGCAGAGCAGGAGTCTACAGCGGTCCTGGTGGAGGTGGCAAGTCGACTGCCGCGACTGCTGCTCTTGGCACGCTACATAACGGAGCGGCGGCAGCTCTTGTACGGAGGCGATGCAATGACAACCCAGTCGACTACTTTGAAGGATCAGTTGGACGCCCAGCGGCACTGCGCTCGGCGACCAGGAGAGGCTGCGTGCGCGCAGCAGAGGTACCCCAACCCACTCCACGCGCAACACTGCCCCCAGCCTGACGCGCCTCTTTCTCTCAGAAACGATGGCGAGGAGGACGACCGGGCGAAAGCAGTAGCCGCGGCTGCAACGTTAAACCCGATGATGATGTCATCGCCGCCGGTGCCCCGTGCCAGCAGTGACGCGCTGTGCGCCAGCACTACTGAGGTTACCAGCTTGAGCGAGCAGAGCTTCATCAGTGGCACGCGGGTGAGGTCATGTCCGGATGTGTGCAACACTGAAGTTGGCAAGTCAGTGGGCGAGAAGCGCGATGCTGATGGAGAGAGCGTTGGCGACGAGCACGGCGCCAGCGCTGTTGGCACGCAGCAGTATCTAACCCAGCTCCGCTGCCTCCTGAACAACGGCTGGAACATGTTGCAGATGTTGTACAATCACCCATCCGTTGCTGTTGTCTTGGAGGTCATACGACAGTCTGCCAGCACCGTCGCCGCCTTCCTGGGGGAGGAGCGTGTGGCAGAGGATCTGATACCTCTCCTCACCACGGCCCTGGCTGCACCGCTGCGGGTGCAGAGGGTGCTCTATTCACAGGCCATCATACTTCACGCGCTGCTGCAGCCGCCGCCGACGAAGACACTTCGGCTGTTTGTGGAGGAAGGCCTGCGGCACACAGACGCTGTGTGCCTCAGCAGAACCCTGAATAGCCTCGCAGTTGTGGTGCGTAGCCGCAGACTGCCGCTGGAGGAGTCGATGGCGCTTGTCCACCAGTGCCTTCCAATGCTGGTGGAGAGCCGTCTGTGGCTGCGCGAGGCGGCGTGCGGCGTTGTTGAGGCGGCGGCACAAACCTACTCGATGGCTGACGTTGCGCTGCATCTCGAGTATGCCGTTCGGCCGTTGCTGATGCTTCCAGTGCCTTTGGCCCACCTGCGCCGCTACGCCGCTACGGCAATTCGGGCTGAGTTGGCTACACCATTCATGCCATTAGGTGGCGTGGTGGGACCAACGCCGGTTAGTTACGCCAGCAGCGTGTCGTGGAGGGAAAGGGCGCTCGTCCCTGAATCAGCAGTCCTGTTAGACGGGGACATCTTCGAAGATGATGAACCGCTGCACCGATTTATTGACAATGGCGCTGGCGGTGGCAATGGGCAACGCGGCTGCTCAGCGCAATGCCGATACTTCGAGGACGTAGGAGGCAATGGCGGCACCTTCAAAGATGTTTTACCCGCAGTCGTGGCAGTGACTCGCTCTTATGCTTCCGGGCCGGCACCGGCGCTCTTGCACGGGCTTCCGTCGACTGAGGCCTCATCGTCATCTCTGCCAGGGGCAAGGACGCGCTGTGAAGCGAGCATTGCGGAGGCTGCAGCGGCCGTTCAGCACAGCGGCAGCACCACCAGTACCGGGATTCGCATCGATGGTTGCGATGGCTCGAGTGACACGGCGCTCGTCTACCGACCCACCGCACGAGAGGTTGCGCGGATGCAACTCGAAAGCCACCCTGTGTCGCCCCGCCTCTCAGCTTCTTCCGCGCTGCTGTCGCTGCCTCAGCCTTGTCTCGTCTCTTCCCATGTGGTCGTTCCATCCACGGAAAAGAGCAGTGGCACGACGACCGCGGCGGCGGCGTTGTCAGTGCTGGATTGCCCACCATCACCACAGCCGCCGCACAGCATTGAAGTATCGCCGCTACCTGTCACACTGCCTCCGCCCTCGTGCGTCAGTCGGTGCGGCCTCAAAGGCGGTGGCGGACGCGCCGTGCACAGTCGAGCAACCCTGCCCTCCCTATCCTCACCAGCGGTGGCTACGACCACCGTGGCATCGTCTTTCTCAGCACCGTCCTCGGCGTTGCGTCCCACTGCTGCGGCACTCAGTTCTGTCGGTGCTCACATGGGAGCCATCTACGCAGTGGCGCCCTCGCCGTCAGCCAACGGGATCGTGATCTCAGCTGGAGCCCGAGGTGAGGCTTTTGTATGGCAGGTTACCGTGTCACACAAGAGCGCAGCTCACGCGCACCAGCTGTGCTTGGTGGAGAGAGTTGCGGCAACGACGTCCGATGCGAGGGAGTACAGCTACACGGCATGCCAGTGGATCAGTGCACAAGGTCAGCGACGAGACTTGACGCTCGCCTCGACGTCCGCCTCAGCTTCCGGCTCGATGGTGGCCTTTGCGAGCACCGACGGTGCCGTGCGTGTCCTGGATGTGGAAAAGAACGCGTGGGTGTCGTCCATTGCTGTAGGTGGCACTCTAGAGGGCGGACTGACTGGGCTGGCATTGCAGGATCGAGCATCACTGCTTGTGGCGACCGCAGCTGGTGGCCTTCACGTGGTGGATACGCGGTGCCGAGGCGGAGCTCGTTCAGGCGACGAAGCGTCAACTGTGAGCTCGACTGCCTCCGTGTGGCACACCCAACTCAACCCACTGGACGGGGCGCCGAGCTGCCTGTGCCCGCTCTACGCGGGCGATAAGGCATGCGCCACGGCCGTCGGCACATGCGGTGGCACTGTGTGCCTGTACGACTTGCGGTATCAGCTTTGTGCGCAGCGCGTCGTCCTCGTTGATGACGAGGCAGGGCAGCTGTCAGCGTCCGCTCTCGCGTCATCAATGCGACTGTCCATCACGACGGCGTGCGTGGATCCCTTGTCGGCGCTGTGTCAGAGTTGCCGTCCATCGACGTGGGAACCGGCGCCGGCCGTGGGGCCGAGTCTGCTGCTCGGCACTAGCGGAGGCACGGTATATCGCCTCCTCCTCCAGAGCGCTGCTTACTGGCCTGCATTTCAGTGCTGTCACAGTGGTAGCGGAGCCGTACGCACGATGCTGACACAGCCTACCCACGGCCGCGTCTTCACTGGAAGCGAGGATGGGTATATTCGAAGCTGGTCGACTGACTGCCCACAGACGTCCCACACTCTAGTGTACGCGCCATACCAATCCCCGACGTACGCCGTGGTGCGCACCGGTGCGGCAGAGCGGGCGCTGGCGGCGAGTGCTGCGCGCAGCGACGTAGCTGTCTCGCCGGCCGGCAACGGCAGAAAGGGTCTTGCCTCCCTCACGGTGCGCGAAGGCAACGACGCTAACTATGGCAGCTGCGCTCTCCCGCGACACGCCCCGGATGCGATCCTCACCTTGTGTGCTGTGCGCACAACCACCGGCTCCTCTGCTTCTTGGAGCTCCGGTAACACGGGCGATGGAGGAGGAGGGGAGCCATGCTATCTGCTATCTGGATCCCGCGACGGCACGCTGACGCTGTGGGACAACGAACCTGGACAGCCCTGAGGAGAGGCAATGAGAGGGGGAATGTCGTTGTGCTCTTCTGGTTGCAGGTGTGTGTGTGTGTGTATGCGTGCGTCTGGGCGTCTGTGTACGTGTGTGCTGGGCGAGCGAGATGCCGTCTCTTTTCTTCCACCCTCCGCTTATTTTCTGCACGACCGCACTGCTTGTCAAGTGGCTTGGCAAGCGAACACATGCAGAAGCACTGAGGGCACAGGTGAAGGGGCGCGAGAGGCAGGAAAAGCGAGAGTGGTACGCCGACTCCTTGTGGTGCTGAAGAGAGTGAGAGTAGTGGCGCGGGCAGGCGGCTGCGCTTCTTGCCGGGATCTTCAACTCCCCCCCCCCCCCCACAGACGCAGAACTGAGCGGCATCTCTTATGCCGTCTCGGGAATGGGAAGCGGGAAAGCCGCACTACTCTCACTCCCTCTCTCACCATTTTTCACTTTCCCCCCTCGTTCCTCACCCCTTTTCCCCACCTGATTGTGCCACGGACAAGCGGCTCGTCTTGCCCCCCCCCCCCCCCCCCAACCGACTCTACTTTGAATCGAATGGCGGTCCCTCTTCCTACCCGCTCATCTTGCCCCTTTGCACTCCGTGCCCTGTGTGTATACTCAACTGTACACATGTGTATATCCACGACTGCCTCATCCGCTACGCTCGCGCCGTGTGTGGCGATTGTGATGCACGCTCTCCTGAAGTGCGACTGACAGGCAACCGCCTCTCTCCCCCTCCCCTCCCCTCCCTCTCCCTCCTACAGAAAGGCGCCACCCCCCCTCACCACCATGGAAAGAGTCGAAACAAAATAGTGAGTTTTGCGAGAAACTAGACTGCATCAATGAGAGGAACACCACACACACGCGCCAACCCGGTTGCTTCCACAGAGGGTATGTTCACGCTCGCCGATACCCAGACACGGAAGCAAGCGAACAACGAGGCCTCCTCGGAAGCGAGAGAAGCAAGGGGGGTTCCTCCATGAAAAAAACTTGTATGCATGCGTGTGTGTGTGCGTCGCTTTCCCTCACGTGTGAACCTGCGCGAGTGCACCGTCCTCCAGTTTTGATAGTAGGCTCCTCTATGCCGTAAGCCAGCACATCTTTCTCTGCTGTGAAGTCCGCCACCTCCCCTGTTTCTGCCAGCCACCCAGACGTGTCAGCTGACGCGTCACCGTGGCCCTCTTTCGCCCTTTTTGTCGTTGTTGAGCGCGTGTGCAGTGGGGCGTGCTGGGGTATGTCCGAGGGCGAAACGGCGTCTGGTGCTGTTGCTGTGTCTCTCCTTTGGCTGCGCCGATAGAGGGCACAAAACGAAGGAGGAGAGGCGAGGGATCGATCGTTACAGGTGAGACAGTATTCTTCTCTTTCTTCCCAGCTTATCCACGCAACCGTTGGCTATGCTGCGTCGGCGCCCCATATCCCGAGCCTTGGCGACAGCCAGCTGCCACTTATCTCCCCTGACAACGAAGCAAAGGCTTCACTTTAGAGGGACGCGCAAGTAAATGTCTTTGTGTGGATTCGCTGCTAAGTGGAGCTAATGGAACCTTCGCAACCGCCACCTCGAGCCCTGCAATCACCGCCGTCTGCGCGGCAGCCGCTACCGGTAAAAACCCCACCGGAGCCGAAGAAGTACTTCACCGGTTTACCATCACGATCGTTATTACTCCTACAAAGGACCGCAGCGAGGTGTCATCCTCTGCTTACGTAGGTCGAGCTGGAACACGCATGCCATGAACATGTTGTGAACCGCCCCCCTGCTACGTGGCGCACCTCCTGAGCGCATCCTTGGACACAAAGACGAAGTGCTTCACGCAGACTTCAATACCGGCCGCTATTAGACGGTGACTCACCGAGCGGCAGCAGTCCAAGTTCCTGCAAGCGTCTCCGGCAGGACTCCGGCCTGCTTAGCGCTTCTTCAGCAGCTGCAGCGGCAGGGTTCTCAGAACCTCCCGTACGAGACCTCTTTCTCCGCAGATGCCAAACTCGCCCCCCAATCCTTTCCTTGGACACTGAGCCCAAAGCTCGCGTACAAGCCCACAGTCAAGGCTCTCTCTCTCTCTCTCGAGCTGCTGCCGTTATGCTGCCGCCGGTCCTCTTTCGTTTGTATTCTCCGCTCTCCTTTGCCTCGTTTTTGCTCGCGAGCGGCAAACGCACCTGACACGTGCTGCACGCGAGGGGCATTTCTTTTTCCTTCCTCCACTCACCGGGGACGTCACGGGCACCTGAGGTATACACGCAGATACCCACACACACACACACACACACACACACACGCACAGCCGCCCTGCCGTCCTCCCCGAACCCCCCCACCCCCCGAACCGAAGGAGGGACGGACGAAGGAACGGAACGGGTACGGTCGTCGTACGTTACG
>NC_025874.1:593916-677527 GCF_000755165.1 Leishmania panamensis | reverse complement strand
CGTCGTCGCGACCGACGGACGGGACGGACGTTACTTTTTCCTTTTCCTTCCTACCTACCACCGGACCGGACGACGGACGACACGAGTAGTACTACACAGAACACCACACACACACACACACACACACACACGCACAGCCGCCCTGCCGTCTCGACCCCCCCCCCCCCCAAAGAGGAAGGGGCAGAGAACGGAAGGGTGCTCACGTTGGACTCACAACGCGCTTGCGTATGGGCTTGTGCTCGTGTCTGCCTTGCCTACAGAAACGAAAAAATGGGCAGCGATGCGCCCTTTCTGGTGCTGGCGAGCACTGCCATTGAAAACGAGATTCGCACGTACTTCCCCTACATGGCGCTGTATCGCCGTCTCTGCAGGGGCGGATGGGAGCGCGCGGTGGACTACTTCTACCGTGAGTTTGCACCTGGCCTCACTGGCCCTGCTGATGACGGCATGGTTTCGACCCCGGATTCAGTGGCGGGGGTTGCGGCATCCAGCGCTGGAGTATCTCTGTCTCAACCCAAGCGCAGGCGCAAGGGTCTCGTGGAAGAGCTGCAAAGAGGCCTTGAAGAGTTCACGGCGACGACTTTCCCACTCGCTCAGCCACGACGGAGCGGCACCGTTCCTTCTGGGAAGCAAAGCGAAGTGCCTGAGAGCGCAGCCGCAGCGGTGCCGTCGACCACCGTTGAGGCGGGCACGGAGCTATACACCGTCACATGCCGCCGCTGCATCACGCATGTCACATCCACATACCCTTGTTGGGTGCTAAAAGGCTATGTGGTGCTGTGGGCTGAGTCGGTGCTCGAAGTGGAGTGTATCGCAGCAAGAGAAGTCGTGGCAGCATCATCGTTGGCATCATCTGTGGCGGCAGAGCCCGCGCACGGCAATACGAACAGGAAAGATTTGCTGTCACAGGTGGAGCACAGTGATGTGATGGATTTCCCTGACTCCCAGGCCCCCAATGCCCCGCGCCCTCCTTTAAGTCCTCTGTTTTGCACTTCACTCCCGCCGATGGGTGTGTGTCCGCTGCTGCACCAACTCACCAGCGCGTTCACAGGCACACTTGACTGCTCAGCGGAGGGCGCGACTGCTTCATTCACGCCGCTTTCCGCCACTTCATCAGCAACAACGGCGCCTTCTTGCAGGCAGCAGGGCCCCATTTCCTCAAGTGGCACCCTCCCGTGCGCCTTTACCTTGTCTATGGCACCGGTGACCCAGACGGTCAGGCTACACAGCTTGAACATTGTGAACAGCGACGCGGTTAGCAACACGCGCCCGGGGTCCTTTGTTCTGCAGTCGATCCTGCAGCCTGGTTGGCAGACGGCACTGGAGTGCTACCCACGACACATGGTGCACTTTGGTTTGCTAGTGTACGCGGCGTGGCATGCGAGCGCACAGACGTGGGAGAGCGTGCTATTGAGTGGAAGGGCTTGCAAGGGTGCCCACGGCACAGCTGAAAACCCCCATACGGGGGTGTTGCCGTCGCGCCGCAATCAAAGTGGCACCGCATTGCTGCCCAAGTCCCGCAAGCGGGCCGCATCACCCACACCCGAAGTTGCAGTAGCAAAGGCCGTGTTGTCCCCAGCGCCGGAGGCAGGCGGAGAGGTGCACCCCACGTTGCTGACAGAGTTGATCCCTCACACTGCGCACGACGCTGTCTTGATTCTAGGTCTTGGCGGCAATGTGTTGGGGCAGTGCCTGGATGCGCTGCTGCCTGCCACGGTGCCACTGCACATTGTGGAGGTGGAGCCGGCAGTATTGCAGGCGTGCTATGAGCACGGACAGTTTCCTGCGATCGATGCAGTAGACGGCTGGAGGGGTGAACTCGATGCAGTGCGGTCGTGCAAGACATCGAAACCGGCCTCTGCTTCGCACAAGAGAAACACCTCGTCCCTCAGCTCCGAAGAGGCGGCAGAGACTGCACGTGCTGCCACGTCTGCCGCGCGCCCTACTGCTTCGCTCGATATCGCAGCTGTGATGCAGTGGGCGGCAGGCCTGATTCGCAGAAGGAGCGCCACCCCAGCTGTGTTCAGAGCGATGGGGCAATCGTCGCTCGGGCTGTTAGAGGGCTTAGCTGCGCCGCCGCCTGCAGTGCCCTGTAGCGCCAAGTGTGCGCCGCGTTTTCGACGTAGATCAGCGGCCGTGACCGAAGCACCGCTTCGGTCGCAGCGCGGCAGACGCGAGTACGTGTGTTTTTTGCAAGATGCCTACGCCTATCTCCGAGCTGGTGCTGCATCTCCCATTACTTCGACAACATCACGAGGCACCGCACATCCTGTCGCCCCCTCTTCACCTCAGCAGACAACTCCCACGAAGTCTGCGGCGCATCCACGGACACCGTCAGCAAAGCGGGAAGCCACAAATGCGGCAACTGTCGAAGCCGCACCGACACCAACACAGTACAGCATGATCTTCCTTGACTGCTACGACCCGGATAGGGAACGCATGATGCACGAAGGAGCGCTCGTAGAGCTCTGCGCGCGGCGGCTGAAGCCTGGTGGGGTGCTGCTAGTGAACGCGCATGTGCTGCCAACCTTGGAGAACTTGCGCTGTGACTTCCTCGGCTACGGCTTTGCGACTGTGCAGGCGCTGAGGGTTGCGGGGTGTACGCAGACGGTGGTGGTGTGCGTTGCGCATGACACGACAGCGGATAGGGCGCCTGCAGTTGCTGAAAGACCGACATGCAGCACTGCTTGCGCACCGACTCTGACCGAGAAGCGGGGCCGGTTCACACTTCGGCAGATTCAGCTGCTGGCGAATGCTCTCAATAGAGCCCTCCGTCTAGCCGGCGGTTCGTCATCAAGCGTGACCGGTAGTGGCGATGACACTGGGCGAGCTGAGGCATCAGCTGCAGCTGCCACCGGTACCACACCCGTCTCCTCTCTCTCCTGCACTACTTTTCTGCCTCACTCAGTAGCGCCGGGGTTTTGGTTCGATGCCGCGTGGCTGAAGTCGTGCCGCCGTGTCGCCACTCCCCCAATCAAGGCGGCACGCAGCAGCTGTGAAGAACTGGCAAGCACGACGTCGTCACAGGCGTGCTTCATTGACGTTGACCTGCGCGTGTGGGAGCACCACTTCTGAGGGAGGGGGAGGGGGGGAGGTGTAGGAGGAGACGTGTGCGTGTGTGTGTGTGTGTGTGAGGGGAGGTCCGCGCGTTGCTGCCGTGGCGGCTCATCCCCGGAGAGCCGATAGGCTGTGAAGAGGAGAGAGAAGGAGGGGGGGGCATGGGGTCGCCACCTACAACGCGCTGCATCTTCCGCAGCCAGGGGTACGCCTACGCTCCCCCCCTGCCCAAGGGCGTATACACTCGCACAGGTGCGTAAACATAGACCCAGGCACACCGTACATGGACCTATAGACAGTGACCATAGATGCCTGTGGCGTCTTCCATAGGGAAGTGGAGGAACAAGAAGCATGCATCTTACACCGTCGGAGAGGAAGGAGGGGGAGGAGAGGGGGGGGGGGTAGGAGTCAAGCAAAGGCCTTGCCTCCGAGGTGCACTCATTGTTCATGGCGTTCTGGCAATGCCATTCTGTGTTCTCGACTATTCTGTCTGAGCCACTCAAACATGCCGACATCTCCTCAGGGATTACAAAGTATCCCTCATGCTTGATGCCATCCCCAACCCCGGCGTTGGGGTGCTTGTGCATGGGGCTGCCGCATGTTTCTCATGATCGTAAGTAGCGCATACGCTCTGTCCTCTCTCACTGCCTCTGCCGCATCCGGCTACCGCCTTTCTGGTTTCTCCTCTCTTTGTTTTGTCTTTTGGTTTGCTTTCACCCCCATACCTGACCCCCACCTCCTACACATATCGCATGCGCATGCTCTGGGCCCCCCTCTCTCTCCCTCCTTATCGCTCTTCCGTCGTGGAACGCAGAGGGTTTCCCCCCCTCGCATATCGCCTCTTTTCCCTTTTCCTCCGCCCCGTGCCCATCTCTTCTCCTCGCCCTTCCTGGGCCAGACACCGACACCCACACTCTCTACAGGCAGCGTAATATCTAGACAGACGTGCGGGAATGGACGTATATCGTCAGGCGGCTGAGATTGTCGGTGTCGTGCGCGCAGGCAACGGCACAGCCAAGGCGCTCTGTCTGCGAAAAGCCATGCAAAAGAAGAGGCAGACCTACGCTGTTGTGTGCGAGACGCTGCGCCACTACGAGCTGCTCGAGGACGTGCTGGAGGTGGCGGAGTTCTTCAAGTACTACCCGCAGGCGAACCACGAGTTTGCAATGTGCATGGCCTACGATGTAGTGCTCGGAAAGGGAGTCAACACCCACAACGACAGCACCGCGCGTGCTATAACACAGTCGGCCTCCTACTTGCGTGAGGCGTACTGGCAGGTGCACAAGCACCACATCATCCCGCCGCGCAGCAATGAAAAGCTGGAAGATGAGGTGGCGCCCGACACAAGCGGTGGCGCGAGAGGGAAGATAGGCCCTGGCGACGGTGCGTTCTCATCCCACTCGCTGCAGCTGCCTCGCTACGCGCGTGTGAACACTCTCAAAATCTCGGTGGAGGAACTGGTGAGTCGACTGCGCCGCTCCTCAGAGGCGCGAAAGCGCGCCCGCGATGCCGAGGACGGTGACGGAAACACCGCTGTCCGTTCTCACTCCCAGCAGCAGGACAGCGACAAGCGTACTACACGTCGCGCGTCGTTGCGGTTGCACGTCCCGCTGCCGGAGTTCACGCAAGACCCTATTGTGCCGGATCTGCTGGTTTTTCCACCTGGCACGGATCTGCACGCGCACCCAGCGGTGCGAAGTGGTCAGCTCATTCTGCAGGATCGCGCTTCGTGCCTCCCTGCGGCGGTGCTGCTCGACGCCGTCCCTGTCGAGATAATTGAAGACAATAAGGCCAGCAGCAGCAGCAGTGGTGGTGGTGGAAAGACGAAGGGGCATGGTAAGGCGCTGGTGAAGGCGGAGTTGGAGGATAATAAGACGGCGACGGCGGCACGCAAACAGCTGGAGTATGTTGTGGACGCCTGCGCCGCACCAGGTAACAAAACAACGCACCTCGCTGCGCTCGGTGCACCACATCTCAAGATCATGGCGACCGAGCGTGACGAGCGGCGTGCGGAGCTGCTGTCGAAGCGGGTGACATCGCTCGGCGCGGCGGACTACGTTAATGTTGTGAACATGGACTTCTTCCAACTCTCTTCCGACGACCGTGCTGCGACAGAGGGCATCCTGCTCGACCCCAGCTGCAGCGCCAGCGGTGTCATGACCCGCGTTGATGTGGCCCTTCAGCATCACCACGTGCAGCAACAGCAGCAGGGCAAGGGGCAGCCGGCTGACAGAGCGGTTTCCTCTCGCCAGGGAGGTCGGTGTGGTGGGCATCCCAAGAATGCGGCAGCGGGGGAAGGACAGCTGGACGGCGACACCGAAGAGGCCATCACTAGCGGCGCCATCAACCCCGACGCTCAGGGCAACGACTTCTCAATGAAGGAGGAGCGGGTCGAGAAGCTGGCTCGGCTGCAGCGCAAGCTCCTGGCGCATTCCCTTCTTTCCTTTGACAACTGCCGCACCGTCGTCTACTCCACCTGCTCTGTGCACGAGGAGGAGAACGAGGAGGTGGTGCGGCAGGTGCTGGATGATGAGCGAGTGAAGGCGCGTGGATGGCGACTGAGCAACATTATGCCCGATACGTGGAAGACACGTGGTGTGGAGAGGGAGGACGAGGCGCACCCACTGCACTTCACCATCCGGTGCGATCCGGCAACGGACGCGACGAACGGCTTCTACGTTGCCCGCTTTGACCGCGTGTGCTAAGTGCTTCCATTCGTTCTGCGTCTTTGCGCCTCGGTTTGGCGACGCTATTGACCAGGCAAGACGAACGGCCGCCCTTTACTTTCCTTCATTTCCTCTCCGCCTCCCCCAATTTGTACGAAGCGAGGCGAACACACAAAAGGAGGCTCTCGCTGAGAGCTGGCATCTGCGTGTGCGTGTGTGTGTGTGTGTGTGTGTGTGTTTGCCTTTCCCCTTTTATTTCGCTTAAGTGGATTCACTGGTGACTCGCGTAATTCAAATCTCCGCTAACGGCGCAGGGGCGGTGCCGGACAAGAAAGAGAAGAACGAACACAAAACACGAGCGTACCCCTGGATGACTGAAGAGGCTTCGTATGTTCTCTCAGTGAAGGGCAGACGCCCTCCTTTCCAGCATGTGCGATGTCTCTTCTCGCTGGGTTTACTGTTGCGCCTTTTCTTCCCCAACGCGGATTCGATGCCGGGCCCTCTCTCCGCCACTGTTCTCTCTGTGCCTCTCTTTTTCCTTTTCTGTGGCTTGCTCTCTGTCTACTTTGCACCTTGCCGGTGGCGCTGATACCCACAAACACCCATGCGCCTGCCTACACGCACACCTCTCTCTCTCTCTGTGTGCTCCTGCGTTGTATTCTACTGACGCCAGAAACGAGTTTTGGTGTCATTCTTCGTTGTTTTGTTTTGTTTCCCTGCCACGCACTTTTTGTTCCCCTTTCCTTCGCTTGTCCCCCCCTCTCTCCCGCCTGTAGGACACCCGCATACCCCTCTTCCCTCTCTGAGCGAATTACGCGTGCAGCGACATTGGAGAGCTGGTGCATTGCTAGCGGCCTCCTCCTTTTGGTGTCTCTGTGCCTGTGCCTCAGCGCATCAGTGCCGGTTTCTTTCCCTCTCTCCTTTACCCTGAGTTTCTCTTTTTGACCCCCCTCCTCCTGTGGAGCTTGCCTCTATATCCAGACACCAAGCATCCACTCGCGTCCTTCCTTGCCTCCATCGCCCCCCCCCCTCCACAACGCACCACCACCACCACCACCAACCACGTGCACACGCACAACCGCGGCGGGAGGCGGCATCACACCAGAGTTGTGAGCAGCGTGAGAAATGACGCAGGTGTTGTCTTCAGCGAAGGCCGTGCTGGCGCTCCTCAGTGAGGAGGAGAACTTGGTCGTACTCTTTGCCCTCAAGCGACTCTCGTCTTTGATGGACACGTTCTGGCACGAAGTTAGTGCGAAGCTGCCCCTCATCGAGGAGCTTGCCGCTTCCGAGAAGTTGGCAGATGAGACGCGCCGCCTTGCGTCTCTCGTCGCGTCACAGGTGTACTTCCACCTTGGTGACTACAGTAACTCAGTGAAACATGCCCTGGCAGCCGGCACCGCCTTCGACGCAACGACGCGGTCTCTCTTCACGGACACGATCTTGAGCCGATGTATTGACACGTATGTCGTGTACCAGGAGACGCCGGAGAGCGAGCGGGAGGAGCTGCCACCAAAGCTGGAGGAGCTCTTCGTCTCTCTGACCAAGTCATGGGTGTTGGAGAACGAGACCACGGCGGACTTGAAGGAGATGGTCGGCTTCACTGTGCGGGCGCTCCGACTGGACTTCCTCGAGAAGGTGCTGCGCCAGTCGCTGAGCAAGACCCACTCGGCCGAGATTCTGAACTTCACCTTCTACGTGGCAAATGTGCTGCTACAGGACATCACGTTCCGCCGCAAAGTGCTCCGTCTGCTCGCGGACCTGTACACGGATGGACTCGCCACCATCGACTACTACTCTCTGGCCCACTGTCTGCTGTTCCTCGGCGACGTGGAGGCGACGTCGAACCTTATTTGTGGTTTGTGGAGGGGTGGCAGCAGGGCGGTTGCTTTCCAGTTGGCCTTTGACCTCTTTGAGTATGGCAACCAGGAATACCTTTCAGGGGTCGTGGCTCATTTGGGCAAGCAGCTCGGGGTGTCGGAGCAGGCGCTGGGAGCGGTGCAGTCGGTTCCGAGTGCCTCTGACGCTGTCGGTACGGCGGTGGCTGTGCCTGCACCCGCGACGTTGCCGTCCAGCGCCCCGACGACCACCGACGACGCGTCTGGCGCGGCGTCCGTTGCGGCGGTGGCGGAGTCGCCGGAGCACAAGCTACTCTCCGTCCTCAGCGGGCAGGTGACGACGAGCCTCCACGTGAAGTTTCTCTACGCTCGCTGCGTCGCTGACGTGTACGTGCTGACCCACATTAAAAAGATGACCGACCCGCGCAACTCCGTCATCCACAACGCGACAGTGGTGGCGAACGCGCTGATGTACAGCGGCACCACGATGGACGGATTCTTGCGCGACAACATGAAGTGGCTTGGCGCTGCCCAGCACTGGGCCAAGTTCACCGCGGTGGCCAGCACGGGTGCTATTCACCGTGGGCACACAGAGGAGGCAATGCGGGTGCTAGAGCAGTACCTGCCGAAGGGTGCAAGCGTGCCAACGCTGCCATACCAGGAGGCGGGTGCGCTGTATGCGCTCGGGCTCATCTATTCCCCGCTCGGCGCCACGCGCGACCGCAAGACTCTCAAGTATCTTGAAGAGAACTTACAGAAGTTCTCGACAAACGTGCAGATGGTCCACGGCGCCTCGCTCGGCATCGGCCTCACTGCAATGGGGCTGCAGGACGAGAGCCTCTACGACGCCCTCTTTACCTGCGTGACGGGCATGGACGCGGTGGCAGCCGAGGGCGCGTCTGTTGGCGTTGGCATGCTGATGCTCGGCAGTGGCAACGACATTGTCGTGCAGAGCCTCAAGAACGTCGCCTACGAAGAGAACCAGAAGGAGAAGATCATACGTGGCGTGTGCATGGCCATGGCGCTCATCAACCTCGGCCGCGAAGACGAGGCACTCCTGTTGGCGGAGGAGCTGCTCGAGAGCGGTGACCCGTGGGTGCGCCTTGGTGGCTGCTTCGTGCTCGGTCTGGCCTATGCCGGCACCGAGAATGCCAAGACGATTGAGAAGCTGCTAAATATCACGGTGAAGGACATGTCCGATGACGTCCGCCGCACTGCTGTGACCATGATTGGCTTCCTCACCTTCAAGGACCCGAACTTGTGCCTTGATCTGATCCGCGTGCTTGTGGACAGCTATAGTCCACATGTGCGTTACGGTGTAGCCATGGCGCTGGCGGTGAGCGCGGCCGGCACCGGCAACGTTGCCGTTATCGACGTGCTGTGGGACATGCTGGAGGACATCGTGGACTACGTGCGCCAGGGCGCCGCGATGGCGCTTGCCATGGTCATGGTGCAGCTGACAGAAAAGGAGAACTCGAAGGTGAAGGACTTCCGTCTGCTGTTAGAGAAGAAGATCGAGGATCGTAACGAGGGACGCTGCTCCAAGTTCGGCTACGTGCTTGCCTCCGGCCTACTTGACGCGGGCGGCCGCAACTGCACCTTTGCCCTGCACAAGCAGCGGCACCGCCTCGACAAGGCTGTCGTCGGTGTCTTCATGTTCCTGCAGTACTGGTACTGGTACCCGTACCTGCTCATGATCACGTTGGCCATGCAGCCTACGTGCATCATTGGCCTGAACGAGTCTCTCGAGCTGCCTGAGTACACGTTCAAGTCCAAGGCCCCACCCAGCACCTACGCCGTGCCCAAGTCGGTACTACAGGAGAAGAGGGTGAAAGCGTCCGAAGTGCAAGCGGTTGTGCTGTCCACAACGCGCAAGGAAGAAGAGCTGCGGCAGCGCCGTCACCAGGGACCTGGAGGCCCGGGGTTGCCCGCCGGCACCTCCGCGACTGGCGCGGCTGGAGGTGATGGCGCGGCTGCTGAGGCTGGGAGTAAGAAGAACGGTGACAAGGATAGCACCGGCGCATCTGCCGAGGCGGCGGAGCAGGAGTCGACTGTTGAGATTCTGCATAACCCGGCGCGTGTGACAGCACATCAGTTTGCCGTGATTTCACACGACGTGGACCCACGGTACGTGCCGCTGAAGCCGAAGCCGATGGGCATCTGCCTCCTGAAAGACACAAAGCCCGAGATGGGCGCAGAGGTGCTGGTGGCACCTGTGGTGCTGTCAGACCGCGACGAAGCCCGTGTGCCGGAGCCCTTCTCCTACCCGTAGAGGAGCAGCACTTCCTGCGGAGGAGGGTACAGGCGGTTGAACGCGTGCACAAAGGTACCCAAGCGCACTGGAACGTGCTTGCCCGACCTCACGACGACCCAGCCGCAGATGCCCGTGTACTTTGCCGTTTGCTTTTTGGATGTGCATTGCGTCAGCCGCATCGATCAGGGCGACATTCCCTCTCCTCAGCACCCTTCGTGCAGTCTTTCCACCCATCGAGAGAGAGAGAAAGAGGGCCGATCCACCTCTCGCTGTTTCTCATTTCAGCTGTGTGTGTTTTTCGCCCTGTGCGCCACACCTCTTCATTTGTGCTCTTCTTATTACGTCTGCGCGCTGGTGTATGCGCCCACCATGGTGCGTTGCCATTATGTGTTGGTGTAGTTCAGTGGGTCGCACTGCCTTAGCGCAAAGGCAAGGGGGGGGGACTACCTTGTCTGTTCTCCTGCCTCACTTCTACCGGTTTTCGTTTTCGGTTGCTGCGTGCTTCTGTCTTCACACACACACGCGCGCGCTGTGATTTTCTCCTTGTCCACCCCTCTCTCTCCTCTGTGTTGATCTCTTCCGCGTCGTGTGCTACATCAGATGTTTCTTCTTTCTGTGGGTGGCGGTCGGCGCCTCATTCGATGTGGTCGTCATCGTTGTGTCTGTGCGTGTGCTGACCTCTTCATAAAGAGCAGACTAGCAAAGAGGTCAGGAGAGGGCCTACGGGTGTGTCCGGGCGTATCGGGGTGAGAGTCGAAGGGACTATCGTGTGACTTGGGTGGGGTGTGGGGTGACATCTCCCCCCTCCCGCCTGCCGATGCTTCTTTCTCCTTTGCTCTCTTTTCTCTCCAACCCCCCCCTTCCTTCCTTCCTTCCCTCCTTTCGTGTCTGTCTGTTTCACACTTCTTGTTGGCTTGCCTTCACCAATGGGCTCGTTGGTTTGTTCTTATCCGAAAAAAAAAATGAGTGACTCCCAACTGTGGAAGTGGGCCGATGTGTCGCTTGGCTGCGGCGTGAATACGCATGTCTGCAACTCTTTCTGTGCACAGCCAGTCAAAACTACACACACGCACAGACATACACAACGAAGCAGTGCTCTGCTGCTGCCCCTCCCTTTTCCACCTCCCGCTCGTGTGGATCTGGGGCTGGGAGGGGCTGGGGTTGGCCTTGAGGGGCGCGGAGGGGGGAGCACCATTGACGTGGGGGCTGCGAGTGATGGAGAAGGCGAGTGCCTCGCTGCGTGGCAACACCTGACGGCGCGAAACTCCACTTTTCTCTTTTTTTCCTTTCTTCCTTTGCGCCTCTGTACGCGGCTGCTGCACCGTGCCTAGGGAACATGCCAGCGTGCGAGTGACGTGGATTTCTGTATCCCTGCTCCAACCTGCACCCCCCCCTCCCTGGGGGTGCGGATGGTAAGAGATGAGGACGAGAGTCAATCCAAGCACCCTGGCAACCAGACAGGGTGATGGCTCATGTCTATCGGGTATCTGTGCTCGCACGTATCTCTCTCTCTCTCGTTCACTTCCCTGCCCCTCCCTCTTGCTGTATTCGCTCTCTTTTCTTTGCGCGCACGCGCCCTCTACACGGCAGCTGCGATTACTGTCGCGTTTCTCCTCATTTTCTCAGCCTTGTCGTTCTCCCCACACTTGAAGGGCGAAAGCAGCAGCAGAAGCGAAAGGACGCCGTTTCAACCATTCGCTCACCTCCATCGCTCCCTTTCTTTCGTGTGTGTGTGTGTGTGCGTTGGTGTTTGCTGGTCTGTGCGCGAGCGCCGTTAGCTCCCTCCCCTCCCCCTCCCCCTCCCGGGCCCCATTACAGGCCATCACGGTGCCGTCGTTGTTTTTGGACTGCGCCTCACTTCGTTCATTCCTCTCACTCTCCTCTACATCACCGCGGCGGCGTGGAGAAGCGATAGGCAGTCGTGCAGACGACCGCGGTGCGTCTCTTCCCTCGCACTGCCATCACGGCGGCTGAATGTAGCACCGCCGCTGTTTCGAAGGCGGTGGCCCGAGTTGATGGGGGGAGGGGGGCGGAGAGGGAGGAAGAAGAAACGATTTCACCCATAACGAGCAAAATGTCGCTGCACTTTAACTGGAGTCGACTAGATGAGACGTGCGCAGAGGCGCTGCGTCATCTCATTAACAAGCGACTCGCCGAGGTGGTCGAGCGCATTAACAGCCAACATGCCGCGTCGCCAAGCGGCGGCGCGGTCGGATCAGCGTCAGCAGCTGCAAAGATGAGTACAACCATTCCCGTCCCGCTTTCCGGTGTTGCAGGGACCGCTACTTCTTCCTCGACCAGTCCTTACGGCGGTGGTGGCGGCAGCGCTGCTGTGGCGGGCAAGTCGGAGTACTTACCTAACGCTAGTAGCAGCATCTCTCCGGAGACACTGGCGGGCTTTATCGCCAACCCGGCGAGCACGGCAGCCAGCGCCTCCGCGAATCGCTGGGAGTCGATCTCTAACCCATCGGTTAGCTCCACGCTGATGGGCGTATCGACACCGCACCCTTCTAACACCCAGGCACCCTACGGCAGCGCTGGTCTGCCAGCATTTGGAGCGGCGGCACCAGCGTCGACGGCAGAGATGCTTCCCACTGGGAGCGCGGGCGGCTCAGGGAATTCTACCTCAGGACCACCCATCACGGCTGCCCTGCCGCACAACAGCGGCTATCATGGCGGAGGTGCAACCTTGCTTGCGGCAGACATAAATAGTGGCAACAATGGTGGCGAGCCGTCGGAGAGCACCTCCTTCGTGGCTGAGCCGATTACTGTGCCTGCGATGGGTGTTTATCGAACTACTGTCAGCTCATCATCGTCGTACTTTGGCCCAGCGAGCTCCACCGTGGCGGCGTCGTGTGCTGCGGCCACTTCTGCTGCTGGCGGCGCCGCTTACGTGCCGGGCACCGTGTCGGCACCCCCTGTCCCAGCAGCAGCGGAGAGTGCAAGCAGGGTGCCGCTGATTGAATACTTGGAGGTGGGCCGAGTGGAGTGGGGGACCACCCCGCCGTTCGTCGAAATAGTTGCCTTCGAGAACGCGATTGACGAACCTCCTGGCCGTACACGTCAGCACCTTCAGCAACAGCAGCAGGGCAAGGGACTCTTTGGTGGTGGCAGGGACGGGCAGGGCACCGGGCCCGAGACGCGTGGCACCTCCCCGTACACTGTGAGCCACGCCACCTCATTAGACACTCTCATGACTACCTCCACCGCTGCTGTGGAGCCTGTGACGAACCCCGCCGCCGTGACGGACAACATCAACGAGAACTCGAACGGGATCGCTTCCCGTGTGCACACCGGGGCCAAGATGTTGCACCTGATGATTGGGTCACGTCCACTCTTAGACACGGCAAGTGCTGACAGCAGTGGTGCTGGTGGTGAGGTTGATATGTCTTCCCACCGGCAGCCAGCATCCTCTGCTCCTTCACAGTTTCCGTCGCAGCCGGAGCCGGTGGATTCGCTGACCTCGGTGCTGGGTCCTGGCGGCCTCTACGTGCGCTTCCACGTGACCTACGGGGGTGCGATGCATCTGTCGATGAACATGGCGGTACAGCATGAAATTCGACTCGGCGCCGTTGCGTTGCGTGTCAGCTTGCCCATGATGTTCTATCTCGCCAACCTCGACCTTGACTGCTACCTCTGCGTGAACATGAAGGACAACATGTGCGAGGTGTGGCTCGAGCCGGGTCCGCTCTCGCCGTTCGTGGTCAATCGACTGAGCATCACCGCCGTCATCGGCGGGGACGACGACGACGACGGCGGCTCCGATTTGGAGGGCGGCCGAAAGAACGCCGGGACAGGCGACTACGGTACCTCCTCTGCCGACTTCTATTCCCCCTATGGCAGCAGCAGCCTTTCCGATGGCGACGGCGGCGAGGAGGGCAACGGTGTGTACGTGAATGAGCACGAAGTATCGTACTTTGTACTGCACGAACTTCGAGCCATCTTGCGTGAGACACTCATTGCCCCGCATTCCATTCGCATACCGCTGTCTTTCGGTGGTGGTGGTGGTTAGCACCAGGACAACAAGGAAGAAAGACAAACAAGACGCGAGCACGGCTCTGGCGTGCAGCACTACCCCGCAACATACACGCGGAAAGACGGTGTCAACCTCGACTATGACAGCATGCGAGCCGCTCTGCTGAGGGTGTACGTCAACCTCCAGCAGCGGCTGCTGTCATGGCAGGTGGACCGCCTGGGCAACAAAGGGGGTGTCGCTACGGATATGCGAAGAAAAGGGGCGCGACTCGGGGGAAAGAATCACTCGGCCTCCGGCCTGCAGCGTCGCGCCCCTGAGCTGCAGATTTGTCCTCCGCTCGTCGCCGTGAACGCCACGCTTTTTCTAGCCCGTTGCACGCACGACCATTCCGTTGTAGCCACAAACTGACCGCTGTTCCTTCTCTCTTCTTACTCTGGGTTACCTCTCCTCGTCACTACCTCTGCTCTCTCTTTTCCTTTCCCCCTACGCGAACTCTCTGCACCGCCGCCCCCCACTGCTTCGATGTGCTTCCTCTTTGTTGGCACGTTGTGGCACTCTCCTTTCCCCCCTAGTATCCTCTCTCCTGTCATCTAGAAGCACGAGGGAGGCTGTTCTCGCAGTGGGGTGTAGGCGTGTGGGTGTGTGTCTCCTTCCTATCGACTTGTGGGGGATGCTGCTCTCCATCTGAGGCATTCTCTCGCTCCTGTGTTGTGTTTTCAGCGCTGTACGTGGGCGCCATCGTCACCATTTCTTAATTAATTTGTATATTTATTTACTGACACCATCACTACCGCAGTGGATTGTACATAGCCTGACGTCGTTGTTTTCCTCGTCGCCCCCCCTCTCACCTTTTTCCTTCGCTGCTCGCTTTTCTGCCGCTGTACGCACCCCACTGCCACGGCAGGCGCCCTCCTCCTCCTCCTCCTCCTCCTCCTCCTCCTCCCGTTCTCTCCCCAAAATAAAAGTGTCGTTTGCGCGTCTATTTTCTCCGCCTTGCCTGCCTGCCTGCCGCATGCGAAGGCGTTAGCGGCAGCCGCACAAGCAGACTGCGAGCGCTATACGCGCACTGACCCACCCACTCGCCACGCAGCCAGGGAGAACTTGCAGACTTTACCAACACATGCACACGCACACCACAACATAATACCCAGTGGACGATCTTCTCGCGAGCCAGCTTGGGGTCTGCCGGCAGGACGACGCTACCGCCGTCGAACATGCATTCCTCCATTCGCTCTCACACCTCGGCAAATACTGCTGCTGTCAGCACTGCTGCCCCGCCAGTACCAACAGTGGACCACTCCGCCTTCGCGATGTCTCTGCCGTCGCCACGATTCTGGATGCCAACGTCGCAGGCTCCAGAGGAGGTGATCGCGTCCCGCTACCTAAAGCGTCTCGGCAATACCTTCATCTGTAGTTCACGCAAGGGGAACGGCAAACGCCTGGGTGAGTCGGCGGATGGCATCGCCGCAGCCGAGGGAGAGTGTCTGGGTAGTCGAAAGGTCTCATTCATGCACCGTCACTCCAACTCCTGTAACGTATTCTCTGCCATATCGCTCGTTTCCTCCCTCGCTGCCCGCAAAGCGGGCACTCAGCAGGACGGTGAGGCGGCGTCTACGGCTGCTGCGAATCGCGGGCAACTTCGGCGCGTTGCCCCCCCTGGGGTGTCCAGCAACGGCAACCCTGCCTTCCTTAGTCCCCTCTTACCCTCTCCCAACACGGCACTGCCGCCGGTACTGGCAAACAAGGACTTGGCGCATTCTACTGGTGGCGACGGTCACTCAGTGCTGCCATGCTTGCACCTGCCGCAGACGCCAGGTAGTGGTCAGCAGCGTCAACGCAGCAGTCCACATGTTTCGACCGCATTACGGATGTCGGCAAACGCGCCGGGAGGGGTAGTGGGTCGCCTGCACAATCGTGATAGGGAGATGCCCAACCAGAACGCGCCCCACAGTGTCCCTCGCTTCTCGCCTCCCACGAGCCGTCAGGGCAGCAGCACCTGCAACTGCTCCGTGGACCTCGACCTCAGCGAGTGTGGCATCCAAGTCGCTGCAGCCACGTCGGGGCGCCACTGTAGCGAAAAGGCAAAGGCGGGCGAGGTGGCTGCAGCGGAGGTAGACTGTATGGTGGCGAAGGCGGCCGAGTTGATAGCGAGCGCTGCGCCTCCACGCCGGAAGCTCCGTGGCCACAATGAGCGGGCCGCGCAGGTTCTCGCACAGGAGCACTCAAAGCTACTTTTGCTGGTGGGGCGCCGCGCTAACGTGGAGGCGGACATTGAGGACTTGCTGGAACTGGCCGACGCCGCGAGGGAGAAGGTGCGGCAGGAGCGACTGAACCTGCTGTCAATGCCGACGACTCGGGCTACAAGCGATGTGGCGGCAGCGCCTTTAGGGGATGGCACAAACTCACGTCACCAAGACAGAGGCGGTGGGCATGGCGTGGACAGAGGGACCTCAGCATCTTCTCTTGACCTGGCCGCGGTGCGGTATCAGCTGCGCAGGCTGAGCAACGACCTCCTGCGCAACGGCGTCACCGAGCTTGACGCCACACAACTGCGTCAGCTCGTGCAAGAGTTGGAGGATCATCTGTACTTGGTGGAGGAGGCTCTCGAGGAGGAGGCGGGTAATGTGGAAGCGATAGACCCAGAGGCACAGTCGCTCCTTATGACAGCAGGAACCGCCGCCGCCGCCGCAGTGCCACCGCCAGACCGATCACTGCGGCAGCGACTGCAGCACGCGAAAAGGGAGCAGGAAGACCTGCTGGAAGTGTCGTCGAACTTGGCGCACATGAAGTGGCTCATGGAGAGCATCGACACAGAGCTTCTGACAGACATGCCGCAGTCCCAGCCAGCAGGGACACACGAGACCCGGGCAATCGGGGCAGGGACAGAGGTCGGGAAGGAGGCGCGCGGTGGGAGTTCGTGGACAGCGGATGAGGAGACAGCCGCTGCGTTCGTACACCACACAGTTTGCCAGTCCATCTCTGAGGGAGCTTTAAGTTGTTTGTCGCCCACTTCTATGACCACCGCCACGGCACGAGAGTGGGACAAAGCGGAGCTGGACCCTCACGAATGCCACAGCGTTTCCCTCGAAGCCACGATCAGCGAGCCTAGCATGGTGCCTTTCTCCCTCACCGATCTTACCGCTAACAGCAAGATGAGCTGTATAAGTATGGCAACCCCGATGCCGGCTTTCAGTGTGAAGCGGCGGTCACGGATAGGCCCGAAAGACACAAGCGCCGCCTCACCCACGCCCACTGCTCACTCGCACCAACTAAATTTGCTCACCTTCATGTCGGAGGTGCTCGCCCAGTACGAGCTGGAACAGGTGGATGCGGCGAGGCTGCTGAAAATGCGACCGCTTTCGGCGCCGTCGATGCGACTCCATCACCAACAAGCGTCGTTAGTCGCGGAGCGTGACCGGCAACAGGAGCTCGACGGGGCTGAGGATGTGGAGGAGGACCTCGGCGAAACAGTTTTGCAGTCGATTGGGATGTCCGAGGAGGATGGCCGGAATCGGCGCAGTGCTGGAGTCAGTGCATCAGGGGCGCGGCGGCCTCCCTCGAGCATGTCAGGCGCAATCCCCACCGCCGGTGGCCGCTTGCAGCCTTCATCGGCAGACAACCTGTCTGAAGAGCTCCACCACTCTTCTAGTGCAACGCGTCACGGGAAGCGTCAGGCTAGCAGCAGTACTAGCCGTGCTAAGAAGGTACTGTTGCGCGCACAGCTGCGTGACCTGCGCTCTGGGCTGCTGCACGATCTACATGAGCTGTGCTCGCTGCACAACTATGTGCACCTTATCGAAACCCGCCGGCGCGAGCTGACCGAGGGTATTGGCAAGGGCGATGCTGAGTACGCGGCCGAGGTCGAGCAGAAGTTGGCTGGACATCGACTCCAGCTCGAGGCTGCAAAGCGCGCGCGCGAGGAGGCTGCGCGGTGCAAAGGGGAGGCGGCAGCGCTGACGCAGGTGTGGGGGCAAGATGACATCAAGTCTCGAACAGGTAGCGGCCAGAGGCCCGGCGCTTCCGCCGGTTCACAGCGGACGGTTGCTTCCGAGGATGGCCAATACAAGCGGCCCATCAGTGCTGCAACTTTACAGCCAACGGCGCCAAGCGGCGGTGCGTGCCAGGCTGGCGAAACGGCTCCGACAGCCACGGTTCTGCATGACGCAGCTACGCAGAGCAAGCTGGCTGCGGAGGAGGCGGTGACAGCGTCAGTGGAGACGGAGCTTCTGCGTGAATGCCTCGTGGACAAGGGCATTGCTTTCACCGTTGTTGGAGTGGGAAGGAAGCGGCGCAACTCTGCTGCGGCAGGGTCCGTCACTACAGAGGCTGGGGCGGACACCGGTGCTGCAGCGACACATCGCAAGACGAGGAGGGGTGACCACGATGTAACTCTCGGTGGGGCTAGTGGGCCTGATAGCTTCCTCTACTATGAGCTTCGCGTGGAGAAGCCTCTGTCAATCACTCCATTAGTAATCCCACGTGCCGACGGTGCCACAAGTGACCCCACTCCTGCACCTGCCTCCGCCAAGCCCGTAGCCGCTGTGGTGCAGGTTTCTGCACGTCGACTGATGAACCTGAGGATGACTGTGGAAGCTGGAGTAACAGTGGAGGAAGTGGTGACAGGGAATCTTGTGACTAGGAGCGTCACTCCCGGCGCTCCACCTCAGCTGCTGCTTACGCTTACGCCCGTGAAGCCGTACAAAGCCGTCTCCTACGCACATGCCTTCAGCTTCAGCGCCGCGGACGCTTTCGGTGGCGTAGAACAGCACCAGCGGCCATCTCACAACATGTGGGAGGGGGACTCGGTAGCCTCTGCCCTCTTTGCGCTTCCCGATGGCGACTACCGTCGCCGCGACGAGGCGCGCAGCTCGTCACTGGACAGTCACAATGTTCGACCTGCCAAGCTGACACCCATCACGACGGGCTCTGCAGCGCATGACAGCAGCAGCACTTCCGTGCTGTCGAAGAAAGGCGTGGCGGGCAAGAAGGGTTTCAATGCACGTACAAAGACAGCGCCACTGAAGGGGTCAGGCGGCTCATCGAAGAGCCCTGGAAGACAAAGCCTTGAAAGGACCCGCACTCTAAATTTATCCACACGGGCTGCAATGGCGGACGTCAAGAGAGTGAAGAGGAGGGCAAGGCAAGGCACGTCCGGATCGCTGGCGTCTCTTGCTGGAGCGGGGTCCACCGATGTGGCGGCCACTGCGCTCGCCGCTACCACACCAATCAATGCTACTGGCGCTTCAAACGCGACTTTGCCCGACACTGCGGCGGTGGCGGTGCGGTCGTCGTGCTCCGCTTTCAAAGCGAGTCAGCCGTCACTGGCGACTCCGATGCAGCTGCCTTGCAGTCCACCTCTTTCCTTTGTGCCACAGCCCATTGACGAATGGGGAGTGCCGCATGCACACGCTGAGATGGAGGCAGTTGAGAGAAATGCGGTGGTGCTGACGGTGCTGCAGGCCGACGGTGTCGCTGCGGCGCAGAAGAGCGAACGTGGCGGGGCCGGTACATCTGCCGTAGAGCAGCTTCTAGCGGCTATACCCGATAGCGCGATTCTCAGCTTGGGGGAGGGGTGGCCATCGTCTGGTGCTGCGGTGCTTTCCAGTGAAGGGGCTGAGGCGCGGGAAATGGCGGCGAGTCCGGGCACGACTGATGCCGGCGCTTCTTCCGCGTTGGACGCAATGGCGGCGGAGATCCTGTGCCAGACGATGATGGATGGGGCCGACGACGAAGGCGGTGCAGCCAGGGGCAGCGCGTATGCGAAGGGAGGCTCTGCGAGCTCTGGCGGCTTCAGAGATGGTGTGGGCGAGGAGGGATCCACTGACCCTGCGCGGCTGGCGACCGAGGCGGAAATGGCGGGAGTGTACTTGTGTGACTCGTCGGCGTTCGTAGACGGGGAGCATCGGAGCAGCACTTCTCGCACCGGTAGCCATGAGATTGACAGACATGTTCTACCTCTCTTCCTCGCCACTGACTTGGACGCCTCCCAACTTTCATCATCATCCAAGCAGCACCAAGAGAAGCATGGCGAAGTTGAGCAAGCCACCACCGGGCGAGTCTCAGATGAGCGATACATGCTGGGGGCCTCTGCATCCAGATCGTTCCTTGTCTCCAAGTCCACGCAACCGCCAGTGGCGAAGCCGGAGACGATGCTGAAGCCGTTGCTCACCCCCTTGCAACCAGGTCTCCTTCCCGTTCAGGGGGTGACGAACGACGGCAGTGCAGCTGACAGGTCGACTACGCCACCACTGCCCGCCTCGAAGCCACACCCGCCACATACAACCCCTCGTAAAGAAAAGCCCTACCACAGGTTTGCCACTAAGTCGTCAGCTGCCTGCGCACCATTACTACGGCCGCCGCAAAGCGAACCGTGCTGCGACGAGGCAGAACTAGTGACGCTCATGCCACCACCGGTCGTGGTGGTGAAGCGGACTCCGGGGAGCACAAAGCCGTACATGCTGCTTCCACCTGAAGCAGCGGTGAACTTGCTGGGCCCTTCTCTTCGCGACCCAGTGCACGAGCGATCTGTCGGCAGCGAACTTGAAAGGCATACCGGTGGTCAGGATTCCAGCGTACCAGGAGACACCGATGCCCCTCACGGCTTAATCGACACCGCTCCCATTTCTTTGCCGTCGCCCTTGGTAGCGGCGCACTCTGTATTGCCTCCAACGGGGGCTGCGGCAGCGGCTGCAGCTGATGTGAAGACGGTATCGCACGTGCACAAGTTCCTGCAGGCCATTAAGGGCGAATTTCCGCTTCACGGCACGGCTGGAGGTGCCCGCGTCAGCCCGGCGTCCAACGAGCGCTCACCGCAAGCAGCGAGGGGTGCTGCCGGGCTTACAGTGCGTACTGAGCTGGGCCAGCTGCAGGAGGATGCTCGTGAGCTCTTCATGATGGACCCTGTGCGATACGACACCGTGATTTCGGAGCTCATGAAGCAGGTGACCCACACGCTGCAGCAGGAGTTTGCCCCCAAAACATCCTCATCGCAACCGACTGCAAGAGGGACGGGTAGGGTGGCGGCAGATGCAGCGCAGACCGTTTCACCCAGTAGCCCTTTGCCAGCGTTGGACGCTGGAGAGTCTCCAGCAGGGGACGCTACCGATGCCCTGACTGGTTCAGCCGCTACCGCGACACCAGCATCCCTGGCGCAGGCGAGGGATTTCCGCACCTCCTTGTTGGTGCCGTCAATGCTGGTGCCGTTTGAAGCGCCAGCGGAGGACGGGAATGCGCGGGGCTGTGGCCTGCGCGCGTCACAGCTGCATCTCAGCAGCGTCATAGAAAAAAAGCAAGGCAGCCGTACTGACGGTGCAGTTGGTGGTGTGTCGGTGGTGTCGCCGCTGTTGTCGCATGCTGTGTCGAGATCGACACCGAACCGTCTCTCTCAAGCAGCAGCGGCGGCGACGACACCAGGGGACGTTGGTGCAGGTGCCGATCAGCTGGTTTTTTCAACGGCGTCTGTCCCGCCACAGCCAGGGGCACAGCGGCGTGAGACGCACGCTCTTGTCATGAAGGACGGCGCCACTGACCAGGCAACGGGGGATCGCCGTGCATCTTACGCAGACGCAGCCGCCGAGGTGGAGCGAATTCTCTACGAACAGATGAAGGCCCAGCTGTTGCTGCGAGCCATCATTTCCAAGATGAAGGAGTTGTGGCAGACAAAGCAGCAGGACGCAGAAGCGAGGCACCGTGAGCGTCTCGCCAACCGCAAACAGCGTCTGATGAAGCGTGCCTTGGCTGCCATTTGGCCACTGGAGCGCCAGCGCATGATTCATCTGCACAAGCTGATTTACCTGCTTGATCGTCAGGTCGGCCGCGTGCATGGTTGGCTGCCGCACTACTCCGACTCTAATGTACTAATAGACGTGCTGCCTCGTGGGCCGCTATCTCGCAACCCAGGCTGCGCAACACTCCCTGCTGTGTTGACCGGCACTCATGCATGCCTCGCGTCGTGGTATCGGCAGCGGGACCAGATCAAGCTCGACGCCGCGCAGGATGTCGATGGGGTCTCCGCGGGACACGTATGTCCACGGTACCTTCACTATCTTCCACAGCGCCGCATGTACCACTACATGCGCCTGGCAAAGGAGCGGCGCATGCTTCCGCTTCGACTCGTCCGCGCTGATATCCACCTGAGCCACAGCCGGCACCTCCTCCTCGGCTACGAGAAGGTTGCCCTGGAGGGCGGGGGAGAGAACAAGGCCAACAGGGGCGAGGGCAGAAGGTTGGATGGCTGGCCGCAGCGAAGGCTGCCACGGTGCCGTCGCGGCCAGCCAAACGGTTACGCTCCTCCTTTCCGAGAAAACCGGTACGAAGACATGCAAACGCACGGAGAGCGTGAGCGCTACCGTCGGCGTCTGCAGCGCACCGCGACCTTCCAGAGCGTTTCGAAGATGTACTCACCATGAATGCAGCAGGATGCCGATCTGCCTTTCTCTGCCCACTGAGGGGGTGCGATCCGGTCTCCCTTCACGGGCAGGCGCGTCAGTGCGTGTTTTTTTTCGTCTTTTTTTTTCTCAGCTGCACTCACTCTGCAACATCTGCTGAGTCACAGTGGCTAGTTGACTGTGGGGTGTATTCTATGCCTGCACACATCTCTCTCTCTCTCTGTGTGCGCGTGGATTCATGTATTCCTAGGCTGTCTGCATGTGAGGGCGTGTGTCTCTCCCCCCTCCACACACCCTGCGTGTCTGAGAGAATGCGCCCTCGACGTTGGCCTTTTCCTCTTGTTTTCTGCTCCTTTCTCATGCAGCACAAGCGCGCCCAGAGAGATGAATACACTACAGGGTGAAGGTGCCTCTGAGATATCACGCCAGATGCCCTTCCTTGCGTGTCTCTGTCCGCCTCCTTGCTCTTTCGGTTTCTCTCTCTTTCTCCCCTTCCCGTCACCAGCAATCCCAGTTGCGCCCACTCATCCAATAGGCAGCACCGCCCAATGGCGCACATGTACACTAAATTGAAATCAGCAACACGGCAAAGCATACGCAGCAGAGAAGAGTTAGAGAAGTTCGCGAGCGAAGGCATGGTGGCTGATGAGCAGCGCAAAACAGTCATTTATCCCCTCAAGTGACTTCACGTGCCTCACCGCTCTTTCTCTCTCTCTCTCTCTTACTCACGTGCGCTACAGCTTCAAAGGGCCGCATGCAGGAGATGGTCATTGTGACTTCGCCGTGCTACACGGTCATGTGATTACCCACACTCTCTTCTCTTCCTGTTCTTCGTAAGTTACCCTCTCTGCACTTCTCGGCCTCCTCAATTCGTTCAGTTTATTCCTTCTCTGAATGCGCTCTTCTGCTGATGCGTCGTGTACGCCTTCTGTCCTGGTTACCGACTTCTCATTTTCCTCACACACAGGCACCTCCATCATGTATAGGCGTAAAGCAAGGCAGCATAAGAGCGAAAGCCTTGCTGGCTCGCGCAGAGACCACAGCTCCATCAGTTTCTCCTCTAGTGTCTCTTTATCCACGCGGTCCTCTGCGCTTGCTCCGCGCTGTACGACATCCTGCTCTTCTCCTCGTAGGGTTGTAACGAGAGCGAAGAAAAAGTGAGGGATGGTCGAACAACAGTAGGATGATGGGGAGAAGTGAGCTAATGTACCCTCTGCGCTTACTTCGATGGCAGGCTTTACCAACCGTTTCTCTGCTCCTCAGTCCATCATGTTTCTCAGCTCCTTTTAGACCCTGAGGTGCCAAGTCACGGTGGGAGCTTGCTCTTTCCCCACCCACTCATCCCCATGGCTTATCCACCACGACAGGGAACCTTGGTTTATGGAAGAAGGGCCAGGGGGTAATTAGGTCTACCTCTTCCTGCGTAGTGTTACCTGATGATGACTGGAAGATAACAAAATTCTCACACATAGCGTTGCCAGCGCTAGAGCTATGGAGAACGCGAGTTGGGAGGGGGGGGGGGCTACCGGGCTGGTACGCTTTTCCATGGAAAGCGAAACATCTTCCAGCTCGGACGAGTTGGGAACATATATTGGAATGCATCCTGCTTATCTTCTGAGGTTATTCCTTCTCTCTTTTATTCCTTAGTTGCCCCCTGCGGGGAACGTGCCTGACACCCTGTCAGGCTTCTGCGCACACTTCTTCAACTCCCCTCCCTTTCCCCTTTTTGTTTCGTGTGCTCTCAACGGTAGAGTATTAGGCGGCACACATCAGGGCTTGTCTACTCTCTCCCTCTTCGTCTTCCTCTTCCCCCTTTATTTCACTGGTAATACACGTCGACACCAATGCCGCAGCCGACGAGATCCGCTCAACTGAGTGTGCCGACGCCGGCCCCTACGAAGACCTCCGTGATGCATTCACAGCCACGCCCGCGTCTCGCCGGTGTCTCTCCCAGTGCTGTGCTTGTCAACACCACGCTGGGAGTGCCTCCGGGACCGATGTTGCGCCAGCATTCCACCACACCAGAGGTGTCGCCGCTGAATTCGAAGTCCGCGTCCACGGCAGCCTGGAGCCCCACCATGTCTTCACCACTTCCATCGGTACCAGCGAACAGCTGGTATGCTAAGCCGTTTGTCGAGCGACCTGGTGTACCAATATCTGCTTTCCATCGGGACCACCGCGGCAAGATAATTTTCTCATCTCGTCCAGTACCGGTCGAGGGGTCGGAATTGTTAGCGCTACCTGGACAGAAACTGCAGACCTTGACCGTCTGCGAGGTGGGCAAAGACCTTCTCTACGGAATGGCCTACCTCTACGCCACACCGCTTGCCATCGAGCATCAGTGGCGCGGCCGTGTTGCGCACCTCCTTCAAGTGCGGAAGCAGCAAGCACCGATACCAGACATCATGCGCCGAGGTGTGCAGGGGTTCACCATACTGCAGCGACAGCAACCGGCGCAGGGGGGTGAGCGAGTATCAACGCTGATGCCCTCGTCTTCGCCGAAGCCTCCGCCGTCGTTGCCAGCTTCACCTGGCTTGATAGCGGAGGCTTCGGCGAAGTACAGGAGCACGATGCGCTTTGAGCGTGGCGAAACTACTGTGTATGACCGCCCTGCCGACAATTTTCTGTTTGGCATAAAGCTCTTCGTGAACGAGGAGCTCGTGGAGGATCACTACCCGGACGTACACGCACTTCCGCAGTGCACCGCGACCATCACCGCCAAGGAGGCCGCGCAATTCTGGAGCTGCGTCCCGTTTGTTTTGGTTGGATACCTCAACCAGACCCTGCTGGACCCCATCTCCCTCTTCCACACCCTTTCTTTGAACTTTGTGGAGCATCTCCTGCGGGTGAAGCTGCCTGGCCGTGGCCCCTCTGGTCCAGCAGCGAAGGGCGGCATGGCAGCCTCGACGCGGTTGCCATCTTCGACGCCCGACCCCTCGCCGCACACCAACGCCGCGCTGCTGGAGCTACCTTTCCGGGTGGAGGTGGTGTACGGTTGCCGTGCTGAGGCGTTTTACTGCACGCACTTTATCGCACGCGGCAGCTGTGTTTTGCGCATGACGGAGGCCTCTAAGCCGTCGCTGAAGAGTTATGAGGAAAAACTGCGTGCTCTGGTCAAGAGACGCCATACAGCGCCCCAGTTAATCCCCCACCCCATGAGCTTTCCTTCGCCGCCACCCGCTTGTGCCGGATGCGGCTATCCACTGCAGTACCGCTGCATTGTCTGTGGTGCCAGCGTGTGCGGGAGATCAGTATGTGAGTTGAACCCCGTCTTGGGCTACCCTCGCGCCTGTACACGACACGCGCTACAATGATGAACAGGAGGCGAAGAACCGAGACTCCTGTTTCCGGGGTGAGTCAGAGTGTGGCCAATGAGCAACTCACGGGGCCTTCAACATATTCATGTAGAGCACACGGCATCACGACGCGCGATAAGCGTCGTGCTCTCTCCATGAGCAAAGCTGCGTGGGTGAGAGATGGGGGAGGGTGAATGTGGGGCTTCTCGTCTCTGCGGCTGCGCGCTTGAGGGCGAGAGAGGAGGTGGGGGTGGAGCGGAAAGCTGCACCCCCACCTCCTTGATGCGGCGGCATTGCGGGAGCTCACTACTGCGATGAGAGGGTACGTGTTCGTGTGTGTGCTGATGCCCCGCAACTTTGTCCTGCTACCTCAGGCACCCCTCCCTTCTCCCTTTCAATGCCTGAGTCTCGTACGACCATGCGAGGCTTTTCCCTTGCTTGCAGCTACCGCTACGCCTTCTTTACTTCAGGCCAAACTTTCTTGTCTGCTCTTCCTGATGACGGGACTCCGCAAAGGCGGGGCATCTCCGGGTCAGACCCCTACGTCGTAGGGGGGGGGGGTCGCAGCGATCCACCGCTGCTGATGGTGGCGGTCGGGTCCTGGATGGCGTTGCGTCGGAGCGACCCGCGACCGTGACGATGCCTGTGCCACCCCTATGATGGGCAGGGTGCCAGGGCTGCTCGAGCGGTGTCCCGCCCGGCCCTCGCTGCCTGCTGGTGTGTGTGTGTGTGTGTAGGGGGGGGGGCGTGCTCTGGTGGCTGTGTCCGCGCGTTGCTGTCAGGCGTGTCTTGTGGGTGCTTTGCACCGGGTGATGGGGCCTGTGGTGCAGGACGGTGGGCTCGTGCAGTGTTTAGCCTCGCATGTTGTCTAGCAAGAGGGAAGGCGCACTGAAGGGGGCCGAAGAATATCTGTGGTGCTTTATACTGCAAACGTCCGCACTCGTCTTCTCCATTTCCCTTCCTGAAGTGCGAGGCAGCGGTTGCATGAGAGAAGCTCACCACCACAGCATGGCACCAATTTCAATAGAGACTGCCAAAGCGGAAAAGGACTCTTTTACTCGTGGTGGGACGTAGTGCGCGATGTAGACGATGCGGAGAGGTAGATGGGAACAGAGAGGGCTAGGCGATGCTACAGTGTGCTGAACTTCTACCTTGATTACCCTCCGCCATACACCATTGTTGTTCACCATATCTTTCATATGTAGCCTTCCCGCTCAACTGATTGGCGAGCGTGTGCGAAGCATCTCTGCCGCTTTGTCGCTTCTTTCAGCCGTTGAGGAGGCGCGTCTGGCATGCCCTTGGAGCATGATGTGTAGTGGCGCACGTGGTAGTTCGAGGCGGGGCGTCTTTCCTTCTCCCCGACTGGGATGACTGTGCACTCCGGCTGTTCGCCTGCCTGTTGGACCACTTCGCTTCTTTCGTTGCCTCCTCCACTTCTCCGTTACCTGAGGAAAAAAGTAGGAGGAGCACACCACACGTGCAGAGAGTAACCCACCCGCGCACACCACACGCGTAGAGGGAACAACGAAAGGGGTACCTCGTTCCTCCGCACTTTCTCTCTTATTTTCTACCGCTTTCCCTCCACCCAGCCTCCCCTCCCTCCCCCCCCCCCCACACACACGCTCTCCGAAGAGGACTCTCTATACACGTTCCTCCTCGTCCTCCCTCTTTTTCACCAGCAACGCGACCACGTCTCGAACTCTCGTTCTTTGTCTTTTCGCTGGTTGTTTATTCGCGGCTGTGAACTTCTGCCACGCGTCATTCTTCTTCTCTGCAGTTCCTCAATTGGTGTCGTTCTTTTCACTTTCTTTGCTTGCGTGACCGACAGCAAGAGGCGAGGGATTCCTCCTCTCGCTTTCTCTTGTGCGGTTGTTCTTGTGATAGAGATACGATTGCCTTTCGCTGTGGTGGTGTTCCGGTGCGGAGTTGTGGGTGTCGTTGTGCGGTGCCCGCGTACCTGCGTTTTTTTTTTGTTTTCCCTTTCGCTGCTTGCCTGCGTAATTCTTGAGGGGCTTCCTCGCTTTTCTTTTCTCAGGGAGGAGGGTGAGGGGTGCAAGCTCAGAGTGAGATCCGAGAGAGCAAACGACGCAGCAGCGAGGTTTCGTGTCTGAGCCCTTCTTGGGTGCCCACCGTACACCTCTTCTTCCTTTGTTTTGTTGCTCTTCCGACTTTCTGCTTCGCACTGCTTCTCATTCCCCTCTCCACTTCACTGTGTCTCGGTCGGGGGTCTTTGCTCTGCTTCGCGTTTTCACCTTCCCTGTGTGTTTTCTCTTTTCTGAATTCTCCCTTCTTCACGGCGCGCCGCCACTCCCCTCCCTCTCTCTCTCTCCCCCTCTTTCGTACACTCCACTGCAGCTTATGTTGGCGTGGCGCCGCCTCCCCCCTCCCCCCACACCCACACACACCCACGGACACACACATCGTGCCTCTTTTCCCTTTTCCCTTTTCCCATTGAAGCGACTTAATTTTGCGTCGGTTCAATTTCTTTCTGATTTACTTTTGCTGTTGTGTACCCCTCGTCCTTTCGTGTCAGTAACTCCTGTAGTGCTTTGTAGTCCACGCAGGCTTCTTCTCCGTCCATGTGCCAATATTGGCACCTAACCCACACGAACACACAAGGGCAGCGCTGCAAGCGGGTCAGGTGAGGCGTCGAGATGGCCCATGTCACAGCCAGCGAAATTCTCGCCAGGGCTGGTCATGAGCCCTCGGTGAAGGCGAGAGAGATGTGGAAGACGACGGTGATGAAGTACGTCTACCGATTTGTGCCCGTCTCGCGATGGTGCCACATCCTCACGCCAGAGATCATTCTCAGTGACGGCATCGCCGGCTTCATTGTGGGCGTCATGATTGTGCCGACCTGTCTCTCGTGGTCCAGTCTCGCGGGTCTGCCGTTCTCGTGTGGTCTTATCGCGGCCCTTGTTGCCTCCTTCTCATACGGTACGTTTGGCCAGTGCGCATCGCTGTCGATAGGCCCGGTGGCGGAGATCACGACGCTGCTCATCTCCATTCCAGGTATCCCGGTCGCGGAGCGCCAGGACACATTCCAGAGCCTCGGTCTGCAGGTGGGTATTTTGAGCATGGCGCTTAGCTTTGTGGACTGCGGCACTGTCATAAAGACCATTTTTGCCAAGGCTGTCGGCGACGGCTATACATGCGCCGCGGCACTGTTGGCCATCTCAGCACAGCTGAAGGTGATATTCAATGTCGTGCCAGAGGACAAGGGCTGCGGCAATTTAATCAACACTCTCATCGCGCTTGGGTCTCAGGGGTCTTCGAAAAGCTTCTACTGCTTTGTTATCTTTATGGTGTATTGCACTTACTTGATCCAGATCAAGAAGGCCAGGCGACTGCCACTCTGGATCCCGCACCAGCTCATCGTCGTCGTCGTTTCCATCCTCCTGACATGGGGCTTCCGGTTGGATCAGAAGCTGGACCTGGCAATCGTGCGCGACATCCCGGCTATCCTGAGCTGGCCGCGCTTTCCGCCGATGGATAACCTCATCGGCCTGGGGCCCTACACGTTGGCCATCACTGTGATCAGCTTTGTGCAGATGTACGTGGTGGCGCAGCGAGTGATGCCAAATGTAGACCCCAACACAGAACTCTTTGCCGGCGGCATCACCAACTTGCTTGTGAACGTCATGTCTGGTATGCCGGTGTCGAACTCGTTCAGCTGCTCCTCTGTGCTGATTGAGCAGCACGTGATTACACCACTGACGGCCTACGCTACCGGTGGTGTTGTCCTAATCACCATTCTTTTCCTCACCAGGATCGGTGTCTTCTACTACCTACCGAAGCAGGCGCTGGCTGCGATTATCATTTCAAGTGTGTGGCGCCTTGTGAACTTCTCTGGGCCGGTGCAGCTATGGCGCTACAGCCGTAAGGATGCCGGGGTGTGGGTACTGACGTTTCTGCTGACTGTGCTCGGCGGCATTACCATTGGTGTGCTGAGCGGCATTGCGTTTTCTCTCATCCTGGTGGTGCTCCGCATTGCGCGGCCGCGTGCGGTGAGCGTCGGATTCAACGTGCAGACCTTTCACTACGGCGACATCCGCAAGGACCCAGAGCTGCTCGTGTACCCGAATATTCTGATGTGGCGCTTCGATGCCCCGCTGTATTTTATCAACATCGGCTACTTCAAGGAGCGTCTCATGGCCGCCATCGCAGCAGAGGTGCGACCTATCGATGTTGTTCTGGTGACATGTGGAAAGGTGGTCGACATCGACGCGGCTGCGCTGGCGTCGCTGCCTATCATCCTCGAGGACACCTCGAAGTCTGACCCAACACGACCACGACGCATCATCCTGACGGATATCCACGGGCGACTGGAGAAGGTCCTCCTCGACTCAGCAGCCCTGCCCATTTATGTACCCGAGGAGTACGACGGGATCTCGATTGAGCAGATCTCGACCTCCGGTAAATTCCCTGTCGTCTTCAGGAAGCTGGAGGATGCGATTGCGTTTGGGCAGCGGTGCATATCGGAGCGCTATGGCAACGTGGACACCGCCCCGTACCCCAACGTGGCCTTCTTGACCGACGTCGTGATGCAGGCGGCACGACTGCCGACAGGAGACGACCGCGTGCCACCTTTACTGTCGCTTTTAGAGGCAGCGGATGCCACCTCAGCTTCGGGATGCGGCACCGCAGTCGCCGCAGCGCCGCGGGGCCTGAATGCATCGCCCATTATGGTCACGGCGCCCAGCGTGGCCCCGCCTTCCCCCAACCAAGCCGAGGAACGTCGAGGCAAGGCAGCGCGTGCCGAAGCCTCCGTTTCCTCCCCGCACCCGCGACACACCACCATTACTCACTCTGCAAGCTCATCGGAGGAGGCTATGAACGATGAAGACGATGGGGACGGTGGAGTTCCACCCCAGCAGCAACAGGACAACCTTGTGCGTCACCTTGCCACGCTGAAGAAGCTCTCCACATACTCGCCTGATCGACAGCTTGTTGGCGTGCTAGGCGTTATTCGTCATGGTGAGGTGACACCCAAGCAGAAGAAAAAGCTGCTCTTCAACGACCCGACTCTGCTGCGGCTAGCCTTCCAAGGGCGTGACCTGCGCCGGACGAAGCGCAGTGTTGATGAGCTGGCAGAGTTCTTTGTGGCGGTCGAGCGGTTGCTCTGGGAGCTGCCGACCTCAGCTGTGAGTGCGGCGGGGTCCGCTGACATTCTGGATGCTTCGATACTTGGTACTGCCTGCAGCTTGCCAAGCCGAATTTCCAAAGCCACGGCAGAGAGCTGGGCGCGCGTCTTGTCCATTGTCCGCAGCCGCCCAGATGGGCTCAAGGTCCAGATCAAGGCACGTGTGACGTCCGTCTCGGGTGCTGCCTCGTTTGACGGGAGCGGACAGACCTCCCCTCAGAAGTACCTGCACTACAGCAGTAGTGCATGGCGGAGAGCCGGCAGCGGCGGCACAGGAAGTCGTTATAGCAGTGGTAGCGGTAGCGCGGACGACGACTCGGGCGAGCCGACGGCGGGCCTGCTCGTGGTGAAGTGGGGCGGTGTATTGACCAAGTCCGGGATCCTACAAGCGCATGTGATGGGTGAAAAGTTGTTCGCGCGGTTCTACGCCGCAGGCGACCTGCCGCTGCGTCGCCTCGTTCAGTTCACGTGTCAGCCGCTGGTAACGGCGTCAGACGAGAACCGGGTTGTGAACACGGCGCTTGTCGTGGCCAATGCCCTCACGCATGCCTCCGGCGTGACTGTGCGCCGCTGCGACATTGTGCTCAATGACAACCTCACCAAAACGCTGGGGTCAGTTGCGAAGCGCCTACTCCGGGAGGAGCACCGGTACTTCGAGTCGTTACTTCACATCGAGTCTGCTGCAGCCGCACGTCATTTCTTTCACATCCCAGGCTTCCGCCAGCTGCTGTCGATCCCGTCGCTGGACCGCTTTCGTGGCTGGGTAGGCAGCGAGCATGACGACAACCGTGGCGATGGTGAAGAGAGCAGCAATGGGATGGCACGCAGGATGAGTGAAACGATGAGTCACCACTCTGAGAACCGCGAGGCTTCGGGGCCGAGTGGTCTGCCTCCGCCGTCCTTGCGCCGTCGCAGCGAGCGGGCTGGCGGCCGAGACAATTCTCGCAACTTTCACGGCGCTCAGGACACCGACTTTCCACACGGCAGCCGTGTCTTTTCCACCTCAGAGTCACCGCTGCAGCGACCCAACTACAACGTTCTCCGGCAGGAAGAGTTCCACACGCCGTATGAGGTACTGCAGGAGCTGAAGGAGCTCATGTCAATCTTGTCCACGCTCGAGTTCCCGGAGTACCTCGCTAAGGCACCGCTGAGTAACCACGAGACGCTGCAGGAGCTGCAACAGCGCTACGAGGCGCTGTTGCATAACTTTGAGGGAGCCAAACGCCGAATTCGTAGCAGCTACCGCCGCTCCGAGAACATGCGGTGCCCCGGTGGTTCGCGGACACCTGTGACCCTAGAGGCGAAGGACGGGAGGGCAGCAAGACCAGCAGTAGCGTCAGCAGGACTTGCTGAGGATCCGGAGCAGCAGATACTTCTGGAGGCTATAGAGGAGACCGGCGGATCGTCCGACGAGGACGGGCTCCGTGCGCAGCTGGTGGAGGACCCTGAGCTGGATCTCAGCGTGCCCCTGCGGCGCGACCCCTCGGAGTTCCACCGGACGCCGATAGGAACAAGGTTATCGTTCCCCCCGATGTTTGCCTCGAGCGATGGGGGCGCATGTGGAGCGCAGTGTGACCAAGGTGGTTACGGCCACTCTACGCTACCCGCGCAACAGCGAACGACGAGCGGTCGCGGCAACGCCGGTCTGACGCGGCCGAGACCGCTTAACAAGGCTTTTGGGCCCACCTACGCTTCTTTTAAGGATGGCGATGGCCACGGAAGTAATGGCTTCGGTGTGTCAGGTGCCGCCCCGCGCTTCGACGTGAGCGACGTGTCGAAGCTGCGAGACTATGGCTCCTACGACGTGGCGTACAATCTCCCTCTCGTGCTACAGCTGCACGCGTCGGTGCAGGAGCCGGCGGTGGCGTTTCAGCTGCGTCGCTTCGCCCGTACCCTGCAGCGCTTTGCTGAGATCACCGAGTACATGTCGCGCATCGGCGAGAATGTACTAGTGGGGGTAAACAGTAGCAAACGCTTCATTATCGGCTCACTGGTCAGTGATGGGCTACTACGGCGGCTGCACAATGACTTCCACGACTTGGCCACGGTGGATGAGGAGCGCGGTGTTCAGGAGCTGCTGCTCAAGGCGCAGGCGCAGTATATGGCGGAGAACGGTGGTGTCGAGCAGGATGTTCGCCACATGATTGGCCTCTTTTCGCGTCTCCCCTGTTGGTCAACGAAGAAGAGGGGAGTGAGGGCGAGCGAACATGAAGGCTCTGCTTGGAGGAATGACCCCTGGGCGCAAGAGACAGCGCAGGAGCGTGAGTTCCGGCTTCGCGTTCCCTTCATTTCTCTCCCCAAGCAAGAGGCGTGGGCACATGCCGCGGCAGCCGACTTCGCGAAGTGCACACGCCTGTACTTCACTACTTACCTTCACGTCGAAGGCGTTCTGCAGTGCCTTTTCGAGAGCGTTACCGTCGAGGGCTTCAGCCGACCCAGCAAGGAGGAGATGGAGGCGACCCACCAGCTCTACATGCGCCACCTTATCTTCAAGATTTTTCGTCGCCGCAATGTGAGCTATACCGATGCGGAGGTGACGGAAGCCATGAGGCGTTTGCACTTGCTCTTCCGCTCAGGTGTAGACTACGACGAGCAGCAGCGAGAGCTGCGCCGCGGCCTCGCCGCCATCTACCACGCAATGTACTACGTATCGATGGAGGTTTACCTCTCTCTTGGCGACGTCGATGAGGCGCAGACGGCCATTATGGAGGAGTTCCCACTCTTCAGCCTGCACCTTACTAACAGCAGCGAGGAAGGCGGCAACCCCCAAAGTGCAACCGGCACAGCGGCCAGTGGTGGGAACGGCGAGGATGGTGAAGAGCTGGCGGAGGCTATGGCAGCAGCGTCGGTACACCACTCGACCTCACTTCTGCCCCCCTTCGCGGCATGCAGTGGGACCAGGTGCCTCAGCAGTGGGCCGGCGTCGTACTCCCCTGCTGCAGCTGGCGGAAACTCCGCGGAGGCGTTCACCGGCTTTGCTCGCAGTCCCGTATACGCGCAGTATCTCGTCGCCCCATCCAACACCCCAGAAGCAACGGCGGCGTCGGTCTCGGATGGCGGTGGGTCAGTGGCATTGGTGGTAACGTCGCCGGCCTCGTTCTCCGACACAGCGGCGCATCCCGCAGCCGGCAGCGGAGCCGAGTCGGACTCAGGTGACAACGGACCACTGAACCCTGTGCATCGACGTGGCCCCAGCCTATCGACGTTTGCCCTAGCACCACCGCCGCAGCGTGAGCCGAAGGGGCGATCTCGACCCATGACAGCGGCGTCCACAAACACGAAGGGCTCAGTCAAGGAGGCGACAGTTCTCGTGACCCCAGAGGCCGGACGTCGGACAGCGGTGATCCAAGGGATGAAGCACCGCGTCTCGAATGTAACGCCGATGCGTCGCATTCACGAGGGGCTGAGTCTGAACGACTTTGTGCTTCTCATGAAGGAGGTGGAGAGCGCCGTGCGTTCACAGACAGCCTCGTCCTCCTCGGCACACGAGACGTCTAGGTAAGGTGGATGTGGACTGTGCCTGGTCGGCTCACCGACGTGTGAGGATGCGAAAGAGCTGGTAGCAATGATGAAGGGCGACAGCGGCCTATCTTGCGTTCATGGTAGTGTGCTGTGACGCATGTGCACCGTTGCATGGGCGCTTTTCTTGTGTGTGCATTGGATGGAGGGAGGAAGGAGGGGGAGTGGTAGCTTCCACAGAGAAACAGGCGCTGGACTCTGCATGACATGCGCAGTGACACCCAACGTAGGCGGTGCAGAGTTGATGACTGCACTCTTGATATCCGCATGGTACCCAGAAATTGTAGCCGCACACTCGAAAAACACCAAATACACTCAGCGGACGCCACCTCGGCGCCGCCAGCTGAGTGGACAAAGACTTAAAAGTAAAGCACACGGACGATTACGATTGTTATCGTCATTATAGCCGGGCTCATCCCATACTGTTGGTACCGCAGCTTAATGGAGGAGTTTTGTGGAGGTGCAAGCTGTGCGAAGTGCGCTTCTATGAAGAGTATGCGTTGAGGTGCTTACTGTCAAAGTCGCACGCCAACCATCTTGAAAAGAGACGCTCTGTGTGCGTGATACTTGACAAGGACTGACCCCATGCACATATATGTGTGTGCGCTGTTGCGCAATCTCCATCAACGTCACCCTCGCAGTTTTTAACTCCTCTCTGCCGTCTCTCTTTCACGCCACGCATAGTTTTGGTCTATTCCTTCTTCGTTGCGCGCCCTCTCACTCTTGTATTTATCTTCCACTCACCACCCCTTCCTCGTAGGTGTGCACTAGAGCGGAAAACCCCCCCCTCCCTCTCTCCTCCACCCTCTCCACCCTACGCGCAGAGGGGATCTCACCAGCTGCCACGTGCTTCAGTCGATCTTGCGTTCATTTTTGTTGCTGCTCTTGAGTTTGTGTGTGTGTGTGTGTGGGGGGTGCGTGGGTAAGTGGGCCAACAGAGGAGAAGACAGGGCTGGTACACACCCTTCTTGTCTTTCCTCTGACACTTCTCTATTGCTATTCGTGTTGCCACAGCCGCTGTTGTAGAGCTGGCGTGCTGCTGACGGGGCGTTCAGTCGGGTATTTGTGTCTCTTTTAGTGTGCCTGAGGGGTGGCACGGGCGTACACGCCACTCGACGCTACACGCGCTCTGTGCTTGCCTCTCCTTTTTTTTTTCCACCTATTGGCCCCTGTTTCATCTCAATGTGGGATTACTTCCTCTGCCAGCACCGCTTCCCTTTCCTCTCCCTTGACTGGTGCGTTTCTGCCCTCCCTCCCTCCCCCTCCCGCCCATCAGCGCATACGCATTTGTTTTCGCTCTTCTCTGGTTGGGCAGCCCTCGCTTAACAGCCGCCTCTTGGCTGATCTGAGTGCCACACTCCCTCTCTTTCTCTACCCATCCCACCACCAGCACCCCCCCTCCCACCACTGCGTTTCTCGCCTAGTGACGCTGCTTCGCCTAGCCTTCTCCGAACTTCTCGAAGGCGTGCGCATGTGCGCGTACCCGCTTGCGGCTCTCCGCGTCGTCTGGCCCCCTCTCTCCCGCTAATTACCGATCGATATTTTTATTTTATTTATTTTTCATTTTATTTTGGTTTCGTTGCGTTTTGCCTTTCGTTTCGGTCCGTCTTGCTCTCTCCCTCTCCTTCTCTATCGAGGAAGGAGGGAAGGCAAAAGGTGGGGAGGAAGAGGAGAGGAGAGTAGAAGAAGGGGGGGGGGGGCGAACAGGAAACGTGGCAGGCACACACGGCACGGCACGGCACACCACTCGTCGTTTATGGAATTCCCAGTGCGCACACCCCTCCCTCCTCCCACGCCTACGTTTACAGCGTTGCTTCTGTCGTCTTGCGTTCTCTGCCTCTTCTGTGCTCACTAGTCGCCCCTGTTGGCCTTTCTTCCGCTTTTTCCAAGTTTCCCGCTCTGTTCTGTTCTCTCTCTCTCTTTTCACGGTCACATCTCAAACAAGCGAGGGAGGAGGAGGACATACACACGCACGTGTACACGCAGTGATAAGTTAGGGATGGGGGAAAAGCAAACCACATACACCCCCACACCCACGCACACGAGCACACTCACGTAGAACTGGCCATCTCTGAACGCACTCGCTCCCATTCTTCTCCACCCTCACTCATAAAGCACCTCGCCCCACCCCTCTATCTGAGGTTTATTCCCCGGTAGCATTTACCCCCTTTTCCTTCCAGCCTTTTGTTTTCTCTCTCCCTTTCTTGTGCTTCTCCCTCTCCCTCTCTGTGGCGCCAACTTTGGGCTGTTGCTGCGGATTGGCTCCTCTGTTGGCGCTGTTTTCCCTCTTTCTACTTTGGCTTCCTGCCAAAGCACCCGTGTATGGAGATATTGCTCCGTTCTGTATGTCTCGTAGCCCGCTCGAGATGTTCTACGGTCTCTTCCTCCGCCCCTATACTGCGCGCAGCGCACCAGCGTCTTCGGGGAGTCATGCAAGCGGAGACAACGGCACGAGTACTGTGCCAGTAGGGCCCAGTGAATTGCATAACGACAACGCGAGCCCGGGCGCGTTCGGCCTAGATGGAGTGGTAGGAGCAACTGCCTTGCAGCACTCGAACGACACCGCTGTACCCGCCGCGGCCCACGGTGGTGATCGTCGCGCCTTCGAAGGCGAGGAGCGTCTGCTCGAGCACCCACACGCGCCGCGCCAGTACCCACTGGATCCAGGGAAGGATGCAGATGTGCTCGTCCTGCTGGCGCAGCAGTATTCCATCACCTCCGTAGTTATTACCCACTACCGTGTTAAGGAGAACTACGTGGAGTACGTCATCGAGTGCGTGCGCGGCCACTACGCCTGGCGCGTCTATCGGCGGTATCAGCAGTTTAAGGCGCTCGACCACGATTTGAAGCAGCTCTGCAGCAGCCGGCACGGGTCAAGCCATGGGGCCTACGGTGTTGTGCCGGTTCTTCCTGGCAGTCACTGGATGGACGTGACGAACCAGAGCCCGGAGCTGGTGGAGCAGCGGCGCCGCTACTTGGAAATTTACCTCCAGCAGCTGCTCGTGCCTAAAAATCTCTTCTACGTTGCCCGAACTCAACTGTATGACTTTCTGCACGATGGGGAAGTGCCCACGCACCTGAGGCTCACTGGTATTCAGCCGCTGCTGGGGTTGATGAGCACGTGTACGGACTTAGTGAGCGATGAGGGCGACAACGAAGCGAACTGTCACGAGCAGCAGGAGCCTACTAGTGTGACTGAAGGAGCGGTGGCAGCCGTGTCAGGAACCGGGGAAAACTCTGCACTTCCGCTTCCCACGTCGGACAGCACTTTCCCTGCTCTTCCAGCCGATTGCGAGAGTCCCACACGAGTCACCTCGGGTGCCTCTTCTCCTGAGGCCCCCGGTAATGCAAAGGGAGAGGTAAGCAGTCGGCGGGCCTCGGATGCCACGGCAGTGGCAACCTCATCAATACCCGGCCACACAGTGGCCCTCGCCCCGAGCAGGGGGCCGTCGACGTTGCTCACCACAAGCGAGGCGTGCACGGACGTCCGCAAAACCAGTGTGGCAGCCGTGGACGACGCAGACGATGACGGGGAGGCGAACAGCTTGAAGGGGCAATCAGAAAACGCGCACGACACGAACGAGGTGATGCTGGTGGAACAATCGCTTCACAGCCTCGCATGCGGGGCGGCCTTTATGGGAGCATATACCACGCCGGTGAGCTTCGCAGATGAGCGGCTGCCACCAGCATCGGCGAACTGCGCGCAATGCAACGCCGAGTTCACCTCTTTCCTGTACCCGTGCCGGTGCTTTTTCTGCCTGGTCCAGTTTTGCTCTGCTTGCCTGCAGAAGCTGGCGGTGCTTGAAAGCGCGTCGGCGACAGCCGCGGACAGAATCAACTCTGTGCGTGACTCGGTGCCGGAAAAAGCACCGTCGTCTGCCGATGCAAAGGGTGCCGGGAGTGGTGTTCCTGCTTGCCGTCAGTGTGCGGAGAACTACATTCGCCGTCTCGATCGCTGCGGCACCGCGCCTGGTAGCGGCTTCTACAGGGGGATGCAGTCAACGTTTGGCACGCCGGCCCAGTCTGGTTCGCCGGTGCCACCGGGCCGCCTCTCACAGTTGTCCCTCGCGGCGGGCTCATCGCTCACCATAAATACGCGCAGCTGCGTAGGAGAGGAAAACGGCCAAGTAATGCAGCAGCAGCGTGTGATCAACTCCACATCGCCCATTCCGCACTCCTCACTCTTGTCACCTCGAGGCTCCTTAGTCAGTCGCAGCGACAACCTGTCGCCTGTCGGCTTACAGGACTTTCAGCTACTCACCGTCATCGGGCGCGGCACGTTTGGCAAGGTGCTCAAGGTGCAGCTGCGCGCAACGCACAAGGTGTACGCCATGAAGATCATGAACAAGGCGACGGTGTACCGGCGGTGCATGACGTCCTATATGAAGGAGGAAAAGACTATTCTGACAAGCATGCACCCGAACCCATACATTGTGCGATGCCACTACGCGTTCCAGACAGAGTACTACCTCGTCTTGGTCATGGACTACTTGCCTGGTGGTGAACTGTACGACTACATCTATCCCACGCTGCGCCTCTCTCCCGAGGCGGCGCGCATCTATGCGGCAGAGCTTGTCCTGGCGCTCGAGTGCCTGCACCGCCAGGATGTGGTGCACCGCGACTTAAAGCCAGAGAATGTTGTGCTGACGGCGGATGGGCACATCTGCTTGACGGACTTTGGCCTTGCTCGCCGCTCATTTTCGCACAGCCGCCGGCGCAGCTTCGTCGGCAGCCCAGAGTACGTGGCACCGGAGATGATCCAGGGAGAGGTGCAGACGGCTGCAGTGGATTGGTGGAGCTTTGGCGTGATGCTGTACGAGATGCTGGCCGGCAGGACTCCGTTCCACGCGCGCAACAACAACACCGTATATGACAACGTTCTTCATAATGAGTTAGAGCTGCCAGTTCTGCGCGCCGACGACAGCGCAGGCGCTGCTGTAGCCACAGCGTCGCAGTCGGCTGTCGCCGAGGGCTCGCCCACGTTCAGAGGCTTTTCTCCGGACGCGGCGTCACTACTAACGGGCCTGCTTGCTCGAGATCCGTCGATGCGACTGCAGGACGCGAGCGCGATCAAGCAACACCCCTTCTTCCGCGGCGTCAACTGGGAGGACTTGTGGCACCGTCGCATGCCGGCCCCCTGCATCCCCGGCGACATGCGCGATAACGACGTGCGGCACTTCAAGCGTGAATTTGTGTCAGAATGGGCCTCAGTGCCGCCCCTCACCAACATGACGCGGGCCTCCATAGAGGCACTCACGAAGTGCTTCAATAACTTCCCGCTGAGCCGCACTGCCGCGCCTGCCGGGTCCGCACTGGTGGAGAGCACCAGCACCATTTCCACCTCCCCCGCTTCCGGCACCCCGTTGCCCGCCACTCACTCACCACAACAGCTGTACCGAGGCGCGCGCGTCTCGTCGCCCTCGCTAGCGCCTCCTCTGTCTGTGCTCGTCACTGACAGTCGGATGGCTCGTGAGCCGGTGCGCTTCTTTCATTCCATGACCGAGGCGCAGCGGCACTTCCACGGCGTGTGGCGCGTCGTCTCTATCGAGGTGCACGCTGTGGATGACGGCCGGGTCATCTTTCCGTGGGGTGGTAATGTCTCAGGAATTCTTGTATACACTAGCGACAGTCGCTTCAGTCTCCAGCTGACGCCGAGCACCCGACTCCCCATTGGGCCAGTACAGCGTGTAACGCAGCTGTCGAAGGAAGACTTGTGCGACACTTACTGCTCCTACGTGGCGGTCTTTGGCCACTTTCACCTCGCTCCCTCTTCCATGGATGACGGCTGCGGCGTCGTGCAGCACTTCGCGGAGGGGCACCTGTGCCCAAACCTGATGTTTGTCAACACCGTTTTTGAGTACCGCACGGATACCGAGCCGCTCTATCCGTCGGCCATCACGAACGAGTCAAAGAATAAGGGTGGCAGCAAGCCCACCGGCGCCACCTCTTCCGCCGCGACGACGGCAGCCTCGGCTTGCACGTCGAGCATGACAGGCGCAGAGGACGGCAGCGGCGGCGGCTCTCTCAGTGGGTCAGAGGGCGAGCGGGGTAAAGGGGAGAAGAGTGGCGAGAAGACCACCGTCTTTGGATACGCCGACCAGCAACATGACGAAGGTTCTGCGAGCACCACAGGGAGGCCGCCACCTTCGCCGCCGGTGCCTGAGCGCCGCATCCTGCTACGTCTCTCGACCAGGCCGCAGCGTGTACCAGAGCATGACTTTCTCGCCTTCACCTCTCTCGTTTTCGAGAAGGTGCCGTAGAGATGGACTTGCGTGCCTGCCTGTTTCTCTCTCTCTCTGTGCCCTTGTATGGACCGAAGGCGCTGATTTATGTCTGCCAGCTCATCCTGCCAATCCGCACCGTACGCCCTTCGTCTCTCCTCTGGACTCGATTTCGTGCTCTCTTCAGGTCTCTTGTTGGTCTCTCTTCTCCCCCAAACGAAGTTCTGTGTGTTTTCTCTCTTTCGTCCCCTTTCGCTTTATTTTCCTACTCGCTGCACTGTATGTGCTCGACTGCTCGTGCTGGTATCCCGTACATCTCCCTCCCTCTCTCGGAGGGTATCTCTGCCTCTCGTTCTCTGCCACCATTGCTAGTGTACCTATCGGTGCTGGTGAGTAACGCATCAGCGGACTTGGGAGCGCAGAAAAAAGGGAAACGTAGAGTAACCCACCAACACCCCAGAAACAGAGAAACAGCTGCCCTGTCGTCTTCTCTACGGCAGTTTTCCGCGGTTCCTTCGTTGAGAAATGGGCTTTATTACCCTCCCCCCTCTTTTCAGTGGGTGGTAAGGTGTACGCCAGAGGGAGTGCCTATTGCTCTCTGTGCGTCAAGGAGGCGGATCACGAGTCGCCCCTCCCCCTTTTCGTACCCTCCAAAACTGATGAAGGATGCAGCCGTTGACTGAGTCGATAACGTCTCCTATGCCTTTCCTTCTTTCGTGCTGACCGTCTTTGTGGCTGTGTTTCCTCGTTGCCTTCATCCTCTTCCTCCTCCCACTATGCAAGCACACTCCCCACTCTTCGTGGTATGTTGTGGCTCCCTCTCCCCGACGCAGCGGAGATGAACGCACTTGATGTTCAAGTTTTATAGCCTGCCGGTTATCGAGGCGCCTGTGGGCCTCTTTCTGTGAGCAGAACACTCAACGTACACGTTGCTGCCGTAGAGTACAGCGCCAACTGCCAGCGAGGCGAGACAAGAGGGAGCGCTGCATGATTGCTGTGGTCACGGCTGAAAAGAAGAAGAGCACCACCACCGCTACAGGGACGTGTGTATGGGCATCTTGCCTGATTGACTTTCCCTCGATCCCCTCTCTACCATCCGCTGGCCTTTTTTGTTGTCTGACTAGAGGCGTAGAAGCTTCGGTTTTACGGGCACACACGCAGACAAGCAGACACAAACGCCCGCTCCGATGGTTTCTTGCGGCGGGCATTCCGCCCAAGTATACGCCTGCTGCTGCTTACTCTATTGCTCCCTCTCACTTCGGCCACTGAGCTGTGCCTTCTCTTCTCTCCTTTCTGTTGCTGTCGCTCCCTACCCGCTTTCCTTATTGTTGCATTCGAGCTCATTCACATCAGTTCAGCGTTCATCTTCACTTCTTCCTCTCTGAAGTCTTCAGTGAGCTCTGCCTCACCGCCAACTCTTCCCTTCCCCCTCCCCAGGCCGCCGCCAGTGCGGGTGGGTATCCCAATACTGCTTCATTTCAGCGGCTTGAATCATCTGGGGGATGTTTCGTCGAATGATGGGAGGGAGGGTACACACTACAGTAAGCGGAAAGACGCAGCCCCGTAACGCGGCAAAAACATCTCAAGAGAAGGGAAGAGGGAGAAGGGCAGCCCAGCCTCATTTCGAATCTGTGAAGTGCCTTTTCTTCCGCCCCTATATTCTCGACACACACACACATGATAGGCATTCTGACAGGCATGCACAAGAGTGACCCCTTAGAGTCCGTGACTGCGTCCATTCCGCCATGGTGCCTTTTCCCATGGCAAGTTGTTCCGCCAAACATCGTAGCGGCCCTGTAGTCTGTTTTGTGCCAGGCCACTTGCTTGCCTGTAGTGGGCTCCACTAAACACCGACTTCTGCTCTTGTTGTTCTCTTTCACCGCAGGGGGATGCCGAGTCAGTCACCACACTGCTGCCGGAACTGCAGCTCTTTTCTGGCGTCTGCCCTGCCTTTTAGCGTTTTGACGCTCTTTGCTGTTACAGTCGCTAGGGAGGAGTGCTTTGCGGGGTGGATAGACCGCGTGCAGCGTTTCGTCTCAGCTGCCAGGCGTCGTACATGCTGTTCCGCTCAGGCCACCTTTCTGCGCGCGCGCGCGACTGCAGAATCATTGATATCTACGCCGGAAACGTGGAGCGGCGCTTTTTTTTATCTGACGGCGTGCGTGTGGTAGCTGCGGCTAGGGTGTGTCAGCGGGGGGAGGGATCGAGCACTGCGCTGCTGATAGGGGTACGTCCGTCAGGGTCACGACCCACTTCGTGTCAACTAAAAGAGGCACACTGGCGAACCCACTCCCAGATGGTGTTTCATCTACACAGTTGCCTTCTGGCATTGCGTGCTGTGGGAGCCCCCTGGGATCGAAAGCTGCCGGAATGTGTGCTTAGCAGTGGCACGCTCGACAAGGAGGAGGGTCTGGGGCTGACTTCCAGTAGAGTCTGCAGGACGTGCCGAACCGTCTCTTCCGCTTCATGCTCAGTGCTGAGTAGCTGCACAGGTCTTTGCCGGTGGGCTACGGCAAGAGTGACAGCTCCGTCCCACCCTGCCATCGTCTTCGCGATCCATTCGGCCACCATCTGCCCTGACCTCGCTACGAGCAGCACAAGCCAAATTCCGACTGGAGGGACGGGGGTCCCAGCTGCTCTTCATCTTCACGCCGAAGTACAGCACAAGGCGTACCCCTTTGGATCTCCATTTTCCATCTGAGAGGCGAGACGTGACTCATCAAATGAGTACGGTTCCTGTTAAAGACGCAGTAGGCTGCCTTGTTTCATCGTGCGGGGTTGCTTGAGGGCGAAGACGCGCGCTTTCCGCTCTCAGCATCGTATCCATGAGTGTCAGCTTGCGTTGAGGCTGATTGGGCTCCCGCAGCAGATTTACGAGGTCTCGTGTGTACGTGTGTTTCGTCTATATCGTGGCCCACCCACTGCCTCGATGAATAGCACCGCTGTGTGGTTGTTATTCAGAGAAGCGCCTTTACAGTTGCGAATAGGGACATGCGTGTCCACCGCCTGCGCATTTCTCTTCGCGTTGCCGAGCTCCGCCGGTGCACCAGGGTGGCTCTCGCTATCTGCCTCGGCATCTGCGATAGATATGTTGGCGGGAATGCGGCGCACTGCGTGGTGGGCCACTTACTGAATTTCACAAAGGCGTTCGTGGTGAATTTATCGCTGCCGCCCCATTGTGTGTGTGTATGTGTGTGTGCACCTTTGCTGCCTCCCTCATTTTTCCCGCCTGTAGTTGGAGTCGTGATCGCTACTGCTGTGCGTGCCGGTGCGCTGCAACAGCCTTCTGGCACCTTTTTTCCGCTTTCGGCCTTCTGCGCGTGGCAGAGAGTCTGCAGAATGGGGCTCATCAGCGCCCCCCTCCCCCCTTATGCGGTGTGGGGAGGAGGGGCGGAGAATAATTCCCCTCGGCCGCACCTCGCTTGCGGAGTGAAAAGCTCGAACGCAACGCACAGGCTGTCAGTAGTACCTTTTTTGTGGAGGGTCGTGATCGCGAGTCGACGGGCGAGTTTTCCCCACGGTCGAGCAGTATGCGGGCACCACCTACACGAGGCTGACGCTGAGGAAACGTGATAGGGCTAGAGGGCAATGTACGTGTGTCAGCTTTCCTCGTCCAAAGTGAACGCTCATCATGGCCTGCAGTCGTCGTCTTGCTCGACGATAGCGCTTTTGAGGGGCCAGCCAACTGACTGAGGAGGGCGACAGATACACCCGCACCGAATGGAGGGAAGCACTCGTGTTACACGTCAGCATTGCGCTACTTGATGCTGGTCGTCACCGTAGATGAGGCCACTCTAGCCGAGTGAGTCAGCCGACGCTTTACACCGCTTCAGTGCGCACGCGAGAGAAAAAAGTGTCTCTTTTCTGAGCGGCACGCACGCTGCCCTCCCTTCTTTGTTCCTCACCACAACATGCGGATGCATCAGTGCTTTTACATAGAGTCTACTATTGAGGATTTCATCCGCGCAGATACTGCTCTCTCCCCCTCTTAACGGTGTCCTTTGCTTCTGTAGGGAAGGGGAAGAGGCGCGGCGGTGGTGGTAGTGGGTTTTGGGGTGGACTCTGTGTGCTTGAGCAGCCTCATGAAACACCTCATTCCGAATGGTAGCCAAAGTGGTTGCGCTGGGCATCACCGTAAAATATAATGGTGAAGATACGCTTATGCAGTGACCGTTGGCGCTACCTCACCGCTCTACCGCTTGTTCTGTCCATTGTCTCTCTGCCTCTCTCTTGCTCTGTACGCGCTTCATTGCTCAACAATGGTCAGGGGAAAACAAACGAGCGTTATCACCTCTTCGCTGTCGAGTACAGGATTAAGCAGGTTGTGGACCACAACGGGTGCTGTACGAGGAGAAAGAAAATAATCGGAGGGAGGGGAGAGGGCGGCGGTGAGAGCGCGCGACTACACATCTGACTTACGGTTGTCGCTCTTCAAACTCGCACTACCTCTGTCTTTTCCACTTTCTCTCGTTAGGTACGATGTGTCGACTCCCTGTCAGTGCTCCGGCGCGAGCGCGGGGTGGTTTGAGTAATGTCCGCCGCCAGATTTCTGTGACTACTTCATTCGCTTCTGCAGCTGTACGACTCGCCAGCTTCAGCTTCCTCACATCACCACCGTCGATGACACTGCTGTCAGCAGTGCAATGCGCTCTGCGCCAGTGTTCCGCGAAGCTGCCGTCGTCTTCCTCTTCCCCCTCCTCAGTGACGTCGTCGCTGTCGGGGCTGCAGCCACACGGGCCAAACTCTCCGGCTATCGGAGGCGGTGGTGAGTCGGTTACCTACGCACCTTGGGAGGTGCGGGCGTTGGTACTGCCGATATTACCCACCGAGGTGGCACCCACAGAGCACAGCGCTGCCACGCCAGCCGGCGCAAAGGAGCGCTGGAGTCAGTCAGCTCAGGTGCAGCAGCAACTTCCTCGCACTCTGCGGCAGTTTCTTGAACGTGAAAGAGGCTCGACAGGTCACCCAGATTGCAGTGGACTTTCAATGGGAGTACGGCAGCACGACGTGCAGTCGGCATTAACGCAGTACATGCTTCGCCATTTCCCTGAGGAGGTCGTACTGCTGCCCAGTGGCCTCCTGGCCCGACGCATGCTGCGTACCCCTGTCGCACCTCTCAAAGCCTCGACTTCGGGATTGGGAGCTGCACCAACAAACGCCGACGTACCGCTTGCTAGTGACGATGCCGCGTTGCCCAGCGCTGGGAGTACTGCCACACCTCTCGACGGCTCTAAAGTAACGGGGTCGTTTCCAGCGACCCCAGGACAACAAACCTCGGCTCCGAATGTGCAGTCACCTCTGCCACCTCTTTCATCATGCTCGAGCGCCTCAGTGCCGCACAGTTCGCTAAACACCCCTGCGACACACGCGGACAGGATGGCTCCGCCACCCCCACCTACGCCACAGAGCAATAACTGGCGCTACGGCAGTGGTGGGACAGGGGCAACTATGGCTGGTGGGGGGCTGCTTGCGCCGCGAGCCACCTTTGGTGGAGCAAGTGCTTCCAATTCGCTCCCAAGCCTCGCCTCTGCGGGCGCTGCAGCGGTGAGCGAGCCAGAGTCCAGCACCCCTGCACCTCTGCGGTCGACGCTGCAGGTAATGGAGGCTCTCGTGCCGTATATCCCTACCTTTTTTGTGTCCATCGAAGCCATTGAGCCGACGTTGCCGACGGAGATCCAGCGACTGTACGACGAGACCTCCTTTCGCTTTTATCTGAAGAGGTTCAGACACTACATCGACACCCGCGCTGCTCACGGGTCGGTGGAGATCAGACTGAGGCCCGATTTTGACCACCCACAGCGCGGGCATGCCGACGCGCGCTTTGCTGTTGGCGGATTCAGCGGCCTGGGCGGTAGTCAGTGCGGAGCACAGCCGCTGCGGCGTCCACCGCGGAACTCGGAGGCGAACCTGATTGGCCTGGTGGCGCCGCAGATACCAAAGGAGTACACCCCGCTGGCGGACGTCCTGCAGGACGTTGCCCCCATTGTCTCGCGTCACCCTGCCTTTGATCCCCGACTCGGGGTGACTGGGCTGCTCGGCAAGTACCCGGAGTACTTCCAGATGGCGCACGGGAAGCTCCGCGCGCGTCCGTACCGCGTCGCGCCCAACTCGCTGGACGACCGGGACGCCTCGACGTCTCCGCTGCCGAGCGTCTTTGCCAAAGTGTTGGCGCTCGTGGCGGAGGCAGCAGTGGGGAAGGACTACCGCGTCTCGGAGGAAAGGGCGGCGGCGGCTGTGTCAACCGTCCGCCTCTACAGTCTCCTCACGCAGGCGGAGAAGGTGGAGGTGAAGGCGCAGTGTCGCTCCTTCCCGACGTTTCTGCGTATGCATGGCAAAGAGATCGTTGTCTCGGCAGATAAGATGAAGGTGTACAAGTTCTTGCCAGAGTATGAGGCGTGTGTGGACACCCTGTTGGATGAGCGGCTGCGTATCAACTCTCTACGGCCGGATGATCCAGTACTGAAGATCCCGGCGGAGATGGCGCCGGAGTCGAACGCAGACTGGGCTGTGCGGGAGCTCTACGATGCCCTGCCTCTCATGCAGTGCGCAGAGCTGGAGGAAGTTCTGAGCTTGGTCCCACCGGCAGTCCGGGATGCCCTGCCGTGCGATTTGGGAGCTGTGCAGGCTGTGTTGGACAACTACCCGGAGTACTTCACCACCTGGCCCTACCCTGACGACCCCTCTATTATTGTGGTGCAGCGCGCGAAAGTGGAGCAGCCAAGTTTGGAGAAGGCCGACATCGTGCGGATGGTGCTGCCGCTGATCCCACAGGGTGGGACGACGCTAGCGTCGCTGCAAACTCGTGTGCCACTGGCGCTGCAGCGGTACTTCGCCCGCCACGGCACGGTGGCAACGCTCAGCGCCATGAAGGATGTATTCATCATCTCTGGCGACCGAATTGTGCGGTTGGTGTAGCGCGTCGTGTAGGAGACCAGGGAGAAGGTTGGCGTGGTGTGCAGGTGGCATTTTCTCCCTTCGCTTTGTTTTCTGCGCGTGCGCGGACGCAGCGGGCTCTCCTCATTGTAGCGGCACGCTCCTGCAGGACGACTGGAAGGAGCGCGGGGGGGGAGAGAGGGGAGATGTTACATCGTGAGCGACGGAAGAAAGTAGGCGCGGAGCAAGTTGGGTCAAATGATGAAGATGAAACTGCGTCCTTTTGTTTTTCACAGAGGTCTTGCTGGTGCCGATTCACCTCACCGCTAGCGCAGGCATGTGTGCGTGTTTCAGCTCAAATGTGCGCCGCTTCTTGTTTCGTTAATTACTGGGACAGTTGACGGGAGATGTTACCCCCCCTCCTCCCACACACAGAGGTAGCCAAACATAATAGCGGAGGAAAGCAGAGAGCGCAAGTCCACGTGAACGTAGAAGCGTCATGTATGCGCCAGTGGAAAAGGGGCTAGTGTGCCGAGGAAGGGAAAAGCGATGAGAATTTGAGGGGGTGGAAGAACGATGGTTTTTACGGGATCGCGGTACACTGCGCATGTTGCTCACCGGTCCCAGCCCTGTTGCCCTTGTTACCTTCCCCTATTTTAGTCTCAGTTCCAAGCCTCTTTCTCTCCCTCTTAGGCCTCAGACTCCCTCTCCATCTCGCCCGTTTCTCCTGCTCATCACTCTGTGCAGTCCCTTTCCTTGTCTCTCTTTGTGTGTCGTTGGTCGTGCGTGATGAAGGACGGAGGAGCAGCCGTGCAGGTGCGCTTCCCCACACACCCATAGCGCACTGTCGTTGTCTTTTCACTCACTTCCCCCCCTCTGGAGGCGCACATCGAGCCCACTCATGATTCGTAAGAAAGTACTCAGCATTAGCGGCAACTCCGCCACCCTCCTCGTGCAGGACACAGAGGCGGGTGGCGCGTTACGCGTGCTGCGCCGAATGAATGTGGCAGGGTGGACCGACGCAGAGGTGAGCGCAGCTGTTCGGATGTACGAGGAGCTGCACAAGTGCCGCCTGCGCGGCTTTGTGCCAATCCACACCATCCTCATTCAGAGCTCCTTCCTCAGCGTTGTCGCCTCATACGCTTCGGAGGGCGACGTCACAGCCTTGATTGAGGAGGATGAGCAGAACTCGTTCGAGGAGATCAGCGTGCTGCGCTGGCTCTGCGCGTGCGCGCTGGCGATTCGGCAGCTGCACTTGCACAACCTCTTCTTCCCAGGGCTTACAAGCGATCGCCTTTTGCTGGACCACCACACTGGTGGCACAGCAAACATTCTCCTCGGAGTACCCCTGCCTCTCCCGGTCTACTACGCGCAGCTGCAAGAGCGTAGGAAGAGCGGCGTGCGCATAGCGCTAGATTACCCACCAGAGGTTCTCGCAGCACCTGCAGCGCATCTCAGCAGCGGCGAAGGCACGAGCAACATAACCAAAGGCGGTGTTGGCTACCACCCCACACTGAGCGACGTCTGGTGCCTGGGTCGACTAGGCGTGGTACTGCTCACGGCGAGGGGCACAAATATGGCACGGCGCTCTGGCAGCACGCGCCAGCTTCTCTCCCGCATGATGGCCGACGAGCCAGCGACGCGGCCGTCAATGGAGAGCATCGTCCAGTCGCTAGTTGCCTTGGCTGGTAAAGTCTCCTTGGGTCAGCCCCCATGGCCTGCAGAGCCGGCCACCACGCCTTCTACCACCTCTGCTCAAACCACGCCTGTAAGCCCGACTCCAGCCATGCCGAGTAGACAGCCCCCGGCTTCCGCGCCCGGAAGCACTGGCTGGAGTGCCGGGACGGTAGCGCAGCAGGCCGCTGTCGCAAACAGTAGCGTCGGTGGAGGGGGGTCAAAGCCCAAAGGTGTGATGAAGGCCGCCTCGCAGAGGTCTGCCCCTGACCACCCACCAAACACCACCAAGTCCTCGTCTTCGCCTGATGTGCCAGCCACTCATGCCCATAATAGTCAGCTCTCCTCAGCCGGGGCACCGGTTGCCCTAGCACACTCGTCACCGCCGCCACCGATACCGGCACCCACCCCGTACCTCGACCACTCCTCATCTCTCGCATCCACGTCGAGCGACAGCTGGCACCGCCGTGCAGGGGAGAAGTTCGAGCTGCTGCAGCGCATGAATGCGAGCCCACCGAAGCAGCACACCTTCAGAAGCGGCGAGGCATCGCTAGGCTCATCACGTGGCGAGCACGGCCATCACCGCATTCGTGGGTCGACAAGCCGCCTCCTCAACAGAAAATCACTCAGCCCGCGCCGTAACAGCCGCGGCGGCTACCTTGATCACAACACGCGTATGCTGGACGAGATGTTTGCGGAGCAGGGGGGGCTGCGGCTGCAGGCCAGGTCATGGCATCCCTCGCCACAGGGACGCGTGGAAGATCCCAAACAGTTTCAACGCGAGGCGCTGCGGCAGCTGAGGCTGGAGACGGCAGCACGCCAACAAGAGATGCGCAAGCACTTCACCGAATGGCAGCGCCAGAATAATCAGCGCCTCACCGACGCAGACAACGTGGAGGTGATTGACCAGGATGGCATCGTCATTGTCGCTCCTCGCCCCGCCCCACCACACGAGTTTCTTCCGACCGCCACGGCCGAGCCTGCGGCGGAGGGTGGGGAGTCGAACACTGGCATGGAGTCCCTAAAGTCAAAGCCTCAGCCTATGGAAGACGCCCAAAGTGAAGCGGAACCTCGCCAGACACCATTACCCGCCTCATTGCCACCACCCAACTCGACCTCTCGATCGACCACGCCACGGACCAAGACACCACCTGGCGGGAGCACCTCGGCAGCAGCGGGCAGCGCGCAGTCCACTTGGTACAGTGGAAATGAGCCCCGAGCTTCTTACTTATCCATGTCGACGCAGGCGGAGCCTGGTGCGCGTGACACCGGCTTCTCTGCGCTGCCGCTGCACAATCCCACCTCCCCGCGTCTGTCACCACTGCCGAGCGCTGTGCAGCTGTACCCTCTTCGGAGTAGTGACCCCTCTGGGAAAGGCACCAGCCCGCCAAGCGACGGCAGCGAGCGCCCCACGCACCGCACCGGCGGCGGCCGCCGCTTGCTGTGGAACAACTCGTCCGATGTAGGGACTCTTTCAGCCGTTGAGTGGACTGTTGATGGCATCCGCAGCACCCTGCGTATGCTTCTACGGAACCGAGACCTCTATGGCGAGACCATGCAGGAGGTGGCGCTATTTATCCGTCAGCCGGAGGAGGCTCGTCTGGCGGCGCGCGCGAATGAGGTCTTCATGAAGCGACTGCGTGAGTTGCTCCACGATGACGCAGTCTTCTTTGGAGTAGCGCCGCTCTGTGCGCAGCTGGCGGCACTGGAGGGACTCAACAACACCCTGCGCGGCTCCTCCGGTGACCACCCTTCTCGGCAGCGGCGCTAAACAGCAAGGTGGAGAGGAGGAGAGAGTAGGGAGACTCGCTCTCACGCCTCTGCACGCGCATCTGAAGGCTGTACTTGAGGAGGACGTGTCCCTATTGCGCTGGTGGTAGCGAACGCTCCGACCACAACCTCTAGAAGCTCACAAAGCAAAGGAGCTTCTTTTCTGTTCTTTGAAGGCTGGTGGTGGTGGCGCGAGAGGGAAGGGGAGGGGGGTTGGAGGGAGCGAGGGCGAGTGAGTGTCACTTCTCATTCAAAAAAAAGCTCCTTTCCTCATTCGACCTCCTCCTTCGCGCTCCTTTCATCTTATGCCTCCCTCATTTTTTTCGCGGCGGTTCTCACTGGTAGGTGTGGAGCCCTTGGGAGTGGCACCGGGGGCTTGTAGGCGATCAGCAGTTCACGACGCTGGCCGCTCAATGGTGCCTCTCTTTGGGTTCTTTTGTCTATGCTTGCGTCTCATCCTGCGACACACAGAAGGGGCTGCTGCAGACGAACGCGCGCCTATACACACCTCAGCCCAATGCGTTTTGGATGCGTGCACGTCCCCCTCTCGACTCGTTTATTGTGTGTCACTACCTGCGGACGTTACTGCTGTTCTGTTTCCCCCTCTTCTCAGTTCTGGAGTGCTTCCTCTTGGGCCCCGCTATCAACGCCGCGCACTTTTTTGTGCGTGTTCTTCGGCGTTGTATGTACGATGCCCTTGCCAGGAGGAGGAGGAGGGGGAGGGGGAGTAGCGCTGCTTTAGCGTTGTGCGTATGGTTGTGCATGTTTCTCTGGCGGTGTGTGTGGAGATCGCCGCTTTCGGTTCCCTCCCTCATTGTCGAGCAACTTTCGCTATGAATGCTCGACAGTCTCCGCTAGACGGCTCAGGCTTGCTTTTAAGTGCTTTTCGTCCCGGTTCCTGGCGCGGGCCTTGGCCTTTCATCTCTCTCGCTTTCATCTAGTTTTAGTGGCCTGTCTCAGCCATCATTTGTGTAGGCGTAGTCGTGTATGCATGTGTGTGTGTGTGTGTGTGTGTGTGTGTGTATGTGTGTATGTGTGCTGTCCGTGTAGGGCAGCCGCGCCGGTCTTTTATCTCTGTCCTTGTCTCTCCCCCATACTGCCTGCGAGTCATAGGTGGCCTCAGTTGTCTTTTCCTTTCTTGTGTCCGGTGCCTCTCCGTCACTTCCTTCGCTCTGTCTGTCTTCCTTCATCCTCGATGGCGCCCCTGAGTTGTGTCGTTTATTCATTTATTTCCGTCGGTTTGTGCTCCTCTCTTCTGGCTGCCTTTCTCATTCCCGATCACGAAGCGTGCTCAGGTAATTTGCCTGCACGCCGACGCAGCTTCGGATGAGAGCACACAGCACCACAGCAAGACACGCATACACACACACGCGCGCGCGTGCGAAGAGAAGGCATGACCAGCGGTAGAAAAAAAAACACGATTGTGCCGCAAGCGGACGGAGACGATGTTCCTCCACATCTGCACTGTGACAGCGAATATACTCGACTACATCGACACTACGGGATTGGGTTAAATAACGTGCATTTTGCTCTCTCCCCCTCCTCCCCCGCGATGAGTATGGGTCCTTGGGCTGTACGTAGGCTGCGACGCCTACGGCTCGCGCGGTCACGTAGGTGAGCGGCAGGCGTCTCCTCTCCCTCTGTACAGGCTTTGTGTGAAGGGAGCACATAACTGTGTAACACGGCAGCGGGGAGGAGAGAAGGCCAGGCATGCAGCGCCGCCGGTTATCAAGCCCTGTCCCTGCGTGTCTGCCGTTGCTCGTGCCACTACCTTTCCTACGAGCCGCCGCCCCCTTCCCCCTTTTCGCCACGGCTTCTCCTTTGCCGTCTCTTCTCGTATGCTTCTCGCTATTACCCCAACCCCTCCCCGCCTCCGCCCCTTTCTCACGCTGCACCGCGTGGCTTTGGCTGTCGGATCTGCATTCCTCTGTGTCACACATACACACACACATACCCGCATATACATGTGTGTACATGTGCATGCATCTTTGCTTCACCCACGCATGCGGTCACTTCAGTCTCCTTCTTTTCAGAGTCGCACCCCCCGTGGGTCTGCCCCACGACATCTTTCGTTCTCTCTGACCAATTTCCGCACGCTACCCCATCTCACTTCTCCATTGCCTTTCTTATCTGAAAGGTCACGCCCCCCTCTCTCTCTCTCCTTCTCTCTCTTGATCGCCCTACTCTTCCCACGCACGTTCGTGCCATTTAAGCAGCAGCAACACACAGCGATACGGAGCTGTTGCTGGGCTGGGGCATAGACCTCCGTGACGTCCCCTTGTTCTCCCCTTCCTCCTCAGGAGCACGAGCCACGAACGAGACTGATGCCTGCGGTCGAAAGTCTAGTGGTCTCCTATACGCTCACCCCACACGCCCGCCCGCCAGCTGAGCAGTCCAGCAAACCAGCATTGACTCAAGAGGGATAAGGGAGGGGGGGGGGGTCGCAAAGCCGGCAAGAAAAAAGAGGCTTCGAGGAGCCTTACGGGGCGCAAAACAACACGCAAACTAAAGAAAGCAAATGGGAGGGGCCCCGAGTCGGGAGACGCTGGTGCGGCACATTGTGCGTGACTCACGCGTCCAGGGAAGCGCAACACCAATCGCAGGACACTTTGCGTCTGGCGGCGCCACCAATGCTGGCGATCTACCGATCGACGTGTCGACAGCGACGCCGCAGCAGCCAGAGATCGTTCTGATCCCCCTCATCCCCGATTACTTCCCCAGCTCCGCCTCTCCACTCTTCCAGCAGCTGTTGCAAGTGCGGCGAGAGCCGAACGTTGCCTACTACTACCGTGATGCCCGAAGCCTGGTGACGGAGCACACGGTAGTGCGAGACCAGATCGGGTCCGAGAAGGATATTTACAGCTGGTACATGAGCCTCAGCGAACAGCGGTTGCTGGAGACGGACAACGAATTGATCGCTCTGAGCCGTGCAAGGCGAGTGGTGTCACCGGTACCATGCGCTGTTGCCTTCGTGTATGAGGCACGCGCCACTGTCGGCGTCGCCACTGCCGCAGGTGGTGCTGTGACGTCAACGACCGGCATGTCATCTCCTGCGAGCAGCGTTAGCGGCGGTAAGAAGAGGAGCGGCAGAAACAGCAAGGCGCATCGGCATGGCAAGACTGGCAGTGCCAGCGCGTCGAATGGGTACATGACGATCGAGAACACGGCGCGGTTGCCACACCACAACCTGCGCGTGCGCATCTTTGGCTTTGTCGGCGACACGCGTTTTTGCCCGCCCTCGCTGCACCCTAATCAGGCCGCCAGGCTGCCCCTGTGCCTCACGATATTTCTGTCGAAGAGCGCGGGTGGTAACCACCGCACGCAGGTGACTCTTCTGGCGGCACACACGTACATTACTCAGATGCAAGACATCGGTATCCTGCGCCCCTACGACGAAGCGTCGCATGTGGGCGGCGTTGTCGTGCAAAGCGCGACGACGCAGGCAGGTCTTAAAGCGAACGTGGCGGGCAGGGAGGCCGACCCTCTCGCCGCGCTGCGCCTCGCTGGAGCTGGTGGTGCTGCTGACGCCTCCCATGACCCGTACGTCGACCCATACGGTACCGATCTTGCAGCCATGGCAGATCCGTACGCGGTCGCCGGCGATGATGGCGATCACGGCATTGAGCCGAGGCGGCAGTTGTCACCCCATATGACCAGTTCAGTCCCACAAGGTGGGTCAATGACACATCTTGAGGGTCTGGGAACCACGAGCATCTCGTCCGCTGCGGACGTCGCCAAAGAGACTGTGCTGCGCCGTCCTATCGAAATCGTCATGCACCGTGCCGATGTTCCGGCTCTGTGCTACCTGCGTGAGCTGCGCGCACGCATGGACCAGAACTCCACGTACACAACCGGCGCCGTCTGTAACAAGGAGAGCCAAGTGCCTATGCCATCGTCTTGTGCGAATCCAGTCTCAACGGCGGCGATGATGGCACCGTGGTCGTCTCTCGGCGCGAGCAACAAGGTGAGCTGCAACAGCAACGCGAGCTCGCAGAAGTCCTGTGTCCCGAACAAATCACGGCTGGCGAGTGCGATGGATGCTCACGCCGATATCAGCACCATTGTGACGGAGCCCAGATGTGATCCTCCGGACGTCCGTGCTGAGTCGCTCAAGTTTCAAATCCAAACGGTGATTTGCGCAGACGAGCTGCGTGGCTCCGTGGGGGCCGATTCGATAGGCCGTGTCTTACTGTGGGCATCTCGCTTCTACACGGGACACTTTGAGCAGCTTGTAGGTGGCGAAGCTGCGAAGCTGCGGCAGGAGCTCGCTCAGCGGAATCTGACCGAGAGCCCGCTTGATGGCGCACTCTTGCTGACCGACGAAGAGCCGCGGCCCCCCAAAGTGACCCCGAAGGTCGGTGATGTCTGGATCCCGTCTAACGAGGCCTACGTTGAGGTACACGACACTGACCGCGAGGTAGACGGATGGGAAAAGGTGGCGACGGGAACAGTGCTGCGGTACGTCACGTCTGCGCCCACAGCTTCCTCGACTACAGCCCCAGCCGCTTTCTGGCGCGTCTCGGCCAACGAGTTTGCTGAGGACATCCTCTTATCGCTCTGCCGGCAGGCGTGTCAGGCATCGCGTCGGGCGCCACCGACTGATTCGCATTGGTTTCTGAACCGCAAGACCGGCATGCCGGAGGGGCTCGGGATGGGCCTCCTAATCTGGCGCGATCTGTGTGCGGGGCAGGTAGTCTTTTACGGCACCACACCTGAGTTTCTCAAGAAGTGGATTCAGTCCGGAACGGAGGTGAAGCAGGCATACCACGACCTTGTCAAGCGATCGCAGTCGAGCGAGGAGGCAGCGTCCGCGGCGGAGGCGGAGCCCATCGACGCGACGGCCGCGAGGGAGGGTGACACCGTAGCGGTAGTTCAGTCGTCGTCGATGGCGGTTGCCGCCACCACTGCCACCCCCAGTGGGTTACACTGCTATTGCGGGGGCAGCCGCCAACTGAACCCGTCTGGCGCGTTCAGTTGGCTCGGCAAGAGTGCCAGCAATGGCGGCGGACGCGGCACAGGGCCCGACCCGTCATCTGTTGCGCTATATAAACCGCTCATTGGCTTCGTGTCGACTTCAGGGCCGGCGGCAGCCATCTCATCACCGGCCTCATTCAAGGAGAGTAGCAATCACGTAGACGATGGTGCCCAGCCAAAGCGCGTCCGCACCGATGACCAGCCGCGCGCATCCTCGTCCTCCACGCCGCCTGTCGCAGTCGGCAACCTCGCGCAACCACGCGACATTTCTGGAACTCCTCGCCAGGGTTTTCAACTGGGAAGGCTTCTGCCTGCTCACCAGTGCCCGCAGCTCTCTATTCCAGGTGTATCTAGCACCGCGATGGGTGTGTGGACGCATTCATCGAGCGCTTTAGGAACTCCGAGCTCGTACATGGCGATGAGCCTCGCAGCGGCAAGCACGGACAGTCGCAGCAACTCTGCCAGCCTCACTTACCGCCAGCCGTCGCAGCACGTGTCTCCGCTCGCTGCCGCTGCCACGCGCTGGATTGGTGTCCTCGAGGCGACCCCGGCAGATGACGCCGATGCATCCACTGTGAACGTGGTCGTCAGGCGGAACCGCAGCGTTCGCGTGGCGCCAAACTATTCTGCTACCGTCGGCTCCACACCTCTCCACACCAGTCAAATGCCCAATAGCCCATACCATTACCACACACCGCGCTGTGTACCAAGCATACTGCCCGTCAGCCCACAGCCGACCGTCGTCGGTGCGACTGCTGAGGCGTCTGCTGAGTACAAGGCGCAGACAACGGACTCTACGATGTCGTTACCAAGCATGTCAATGACGGCGCGCATCCCAGGCAGGTACGACTCCTGCAGCAAGGATGTCTCTCTCCGGCAGGGCGGACACTCGCCGACGTCTGTTGGGCAAGGCCGATTTCCGCGTGCCGAGGGGGAGCTGCTCTTTCACTCTTCTATGTCGTACGGCGCAGCAGGACTCAGCGATGCGCGACGACCGCCACCGCCGCGCTCCGCCGCCGTGACTGTTTGGCCTAGTCACGGTACAGGCGGCTCGGCCGACACTCTGCTGCAGGCGGCGTCGTCAGCCAAATGGAACACAGCCAGCGCGGGACCGCCATCCTCTATGCGGGGCTCCTCCATTACCTTTGCGAGCGGCTCTGCGTCGTCTGCGCACGCCCGTCACGTCTCCCTGCTGCAGTCCACTCGGTATGCCGAGTCGTGTCAGTCGGTGGCAAGTTGTTCCTCGTCGTTGTCGACTTCGGAGCTGCTAGGCCCGCGTGTCTGTTTGAACGGCTTGCAGTTGCATCAGAGGGAGTCGCTGCGTCCACTTCCACTGCTGGGTACGGCTGAGGGTGATGATGGCAGCACTCCCGCATTACAGCACACCCCTGTGCTACAGTCTAGTGCTGACCTAGTGCGTCAAGGCGGCGAGATGGCCACAGTGCCGTGCTCATGCTACAACAGTGTTGCGCACACGCCTCACCAAAGCGATCTGATGAGCAGCGCGAAGAGCTCCGTTGGCTCCGGCAAGTACCGCTGGGACTGGCGTGGCGTCTTTTGGGCGGTATAGCGACAACGGCTGTGCATCGAGGCCGAAGAGCGCGACAAAATGGAAAGGGCGTGAAACGGAAGAGGCGGCTACCTGTTAAGGGGGAGAGGCAAGGTCGAATTCGGCGGGTGGAGAGGCTGACATGTGCTCTCTCCTTCACAGTGGCATCAGTGATTCTCTGACGGCGGCTTGGGCTTATCCCCCTCCCTTCATATTCCCATCTCATTACTTTCTCTTTCTTCTCTGAGTCTCACGTAGCACGTGGCGCTCAATGCAGCAGCATATCAGATTCTCTGCCTGTGCGTTCTCATTTCTTTCAGCGGTGTTTCTGTCTCCAAGGGCATGGGGAGAGGGGTGCGTGCACGAAAGGGTCACGAGACGGAGAGACGCATCGCGCTTGACTTGTGCGCTATCGGGGCTCTTTTCTCTACCTCCCCGCCTTCTTTATTCATTTATATTTTTCTCTGTGCCGCTTCACAGGAGAGTTTTGGTGGTGCTGCACGCGTAGGCGTGTTTCTGTTTTCCGATAAAAGTGTGACTGCTCTCCCTCTTTTCTATGTTACTACTTTTGGTCTCTCGCGGATGTGCGGACTAATCGTTTCCATTCGGCGGTCTCGGTGCGTCGTTACGAGAGCGGTGGTTCACGTGCCCCCCTCCGTTCTCATCACCATTGCCACTTTTCTTTCTTTCTCTCTTTCTTTGGCGTTCGCCCTCTGTTGTGTCTCTCCTTTTTTCCCTTTGCTTTGCTTAAGTTCTCCCCCCTTTCCCCCTCTCTTTCTGTGTGTGTGCGTACGCATCGTTTTCTTTTCTCTCTTCGCCAAAGAAGAACAAATTGATTCGCTCAATTCGCCTTCCCTAACTCTGACCTCTCGCTCCTGGTGCTCTCCGCCTCCCCTCCCCTTCCTCCCTGTGCCGTCGCGGCTCTTGATACACCCCCCCTCACGATTCCACGCCGGTGGGAGGACAAAAAGGGGGAGAGGAAGAGACGAGGGGGGGGGGCGCTCCTGTTTTGCTGCTGCAGCATGGGATGAGGGGAGGTGAATAAAAAGTGGTGTGATCTGCCATGAGCGATATGTGGATGCATTTCTCTAGTTTCAGCACCGTGGTTGAAGTCTTCCACCCAGTCTGCCAAGCCCTCGGTTGCCTCACGTCTTTGAAATCTGCACGACGTCACAAGTGAGAGGAGGATGAGTGCGTGTACGAAATGTGGTACGCAAAATCGGCGGCGAAGAACGCAGAAAAGAAAAAAGGAATGTGCAATATGAGATGGTGAAATGAGGTGCACCCTCCCATGGCCAGGCTGCAGTGCTCAATCAAAATCTGAGTGCAGCTGCTCATCTCTTGTTCTCGTGGCTGTGGGCGCGTGCCGTTGTGTATGTGTGTACACGCGCGTTGCTGCTGCTGCTGTTGTTGTTGTGGATATGTTAGTGTTCCTGTGTTGTTTCCCCCCTCCCTCACCTGGCCGTTCGCTTTTTTCTTCTTCTTGACCACGGAACTGTATAGGTGCACAGTAGTGCACGTGTGTGTGTGTGTGGGAGGGAGTTCAGATAGGTTTTCTGGAGGAGTACAGCTGTGCTTCTCCCTCTCCCTTTCAGTGTGTGACAGTGTGGCTGCGTGCGCGTGTATGCCTGCGTATAGGGTGAGTGTGCGTATGTTGTCTGACACGAGCACGATGCGGAGGCGGCAGGAAGAAAAGATAGGCTCTCTCCTCGTGATACCTCATATGAAGACAACGCCAACACTAACGTGGGTCTTTGTTTATTTTCGGTTCCCTTTTGCCTTTCTATGCGCTTATTCGTTTCCTTTTATCTGTTTATTTCTACGACTGCCTCTGAGTGGCTCCTACGTGTGTGCGTGTGCTCTTGTGTTTTCATGCGTCTTGTGCCTGCTCTAATTCTCTGCACATGGGCTCTTCTAGAGTGTGATGCACGGCCCCTCCAAACTGCACTTCATCCTTTTCCTCACCCCCGAAACAATACGAAACTGTACAAGGACTTCTCTGGTCGTATATATGTATTTTATTTTTCCCTTCCCTAGTAGTGTAGACTTTGCTTCTCTCCCTTTCTCGTGCTCTTTGGCTTGCCTGTGTTGATGGGTTTTGTGTGTGTGTGTCTGGCCATTCCTCCCCGCTCCCTACTTAGTAATTGCATCCCTCTCTCTTGTTTCAACTCTTCTCTCTCCCCTCCCTCTTACCGACACACACGGTTGAAGGCAGATGCCACGTGTGTAGGGGTGATAGCAAACGATTGCCCTACCATACCGAGTTTATTGAGGCGGGGTGAAGGTGTGCGTGTGCGTGCGTGACGGCGACCAGAGCTTTTCGAGAAGTCGATGAGCCACAGTGGCTGTCTTTCTCTTTTCGCTACTCTTCTCATGTGCACTCCTTTCTCTGATACGCAGTGGCCGACCATCCATCCTTCCTCAATCTTTCAACTGATTCGGCTTTGTTTTCCCTATTTCTCGCCACAACTGGTCCCCCCTTCTGTTTTGTTGGATTGCGTTGTCGGTATTTTCCTCCTCTAAGGCGGAATGGATGAGTGACTGTGTGCCTCTCTCGTCTCGTTCCCTCGACTCCATGACCCACACCCCCATGAGTCTTTCTTCCCTCCACCTCTTCCACAGTTACACGCACAGGTCTAATTTGACAAAGGGCTCCTCCTCCTCTTGGTTGCGTCCTCTGCTTTGCTCGTCTTTCGGGTTGCTCAGCATGGCGCGGTCTCTCTCTCTCTGTATGTCGTGCTAATCGGTATATGCACGTGTGTGTATGTCTATCTCGGACTTGATGTGTGCGTATGCTTGCTGGAGGCAGCAGCACGGAGAGAGGGCGGTGGCGGTGGAGAGAAAGCGACGCATCGTGAGAAGATCTCGCGGATGGGAGAACGAGAGAGAGGTTTAGTTGGATCTTCTTCCCCGCTCGTGTCTGTCAATCTGCCTATGCTTCTCCCGCTCGATGCTACAACCACTGCATACCCACCTATACAAGGCGAAAAAAACTCAATTTTCGAGGGATGGCGGCGTGCAACGGGCAGTGAGGTATATCTTTACGCGCGCCTTGTTCTTATCAGGGTTGTACCTCTCTCGCTCATACCCCCCCTCTGCTCTTCACGCCTGGCTGGGGGCCCCTTTTTCTTGTCCCTCCCATTGCTGCTTCGCTTTGCCGAACGCGGCAACTAACCTGCGTGTTCTTAACTATCACCACCCTGCTCTTTCCTGCAACGCACTGCCCATGCACGCGCAGGCGTACCTTATCAGCGGACTTGCCGATAGAGATGGCAGCGGTGTAGGTCATGTCTGCTCTCCGCATTGTTCTCTGCGCGATGGTCGCCTTAAGAGCTTTTGTCTCTCTCCACGTTTTCCTCTTCCGGCTTCACTCCTCATTCACCCCACGAGCTCGCACGTACTCGTGCGCGCACTCCTCGATCACTCTCTCTCTCTAGCTCCTGCCATGTATTCACATGGCTGATGTCTTCACTCAGCTTGGAGGCGATATGAACTGCTTTCGCTCTTTACCTTTTTCCTCCTTTCTCCCCGTTGTTGTTGTTCTCTTCCCCCCCTCTCTCTCTTACGCGTTCATATCTGTGCGCGTGTGCTCGTAAAAATGTTTTGCCCCTTTTGCCATTTCTCAGTAGAGTAGGCGTGTGCAGGACGGCTGCGTGGACGCTTTCGGCCGGTCTGCCCTTTTCGCTCTCTCTCGCATTCCCTCCCCCCTCGACGCACTATACCGTCTCTTTCTCTTGCTTGCGTCAATCGTTCCCCTCTTGTAGATCCCTCGACGGTTTCACGCAATTTCCCTTTCTTTGTGTAGTCCTACTCTCTCTTCTCCGCTCGTTTTTTTCTGACGCGCCTTTGCAAAGTCATTGCGCCGCTGCAGATGCATTTTTAGTTCTTCGCTACGCCTGCGGCCTCTTTTCTTTCCCAACCTGCTCTCCGACAAACTGTTACTGCCCATGCCGCTTTTTGGAAGGGAGGCATCCATCTTGGGAAGAAGAAACACAACCACCTCAGCGTGCATCAGCCCAATGGCTCTTCTACACGCACACAGAGAAGGACCCTGGAAAAGCCAAGGAAAGAAGTGAAGCGCATAAAGGCAACAGCAACAAGGTGGGACCCACTCAGCGACCGGCGCTCGGCTGGTCTCTCTGAAGTGAAGGAAATGAGTGGGGTGGGGGAGTGGCTCGAGGCAGATGTGAGAGTGCCGGTGTCTCTCGCAAATGCCGCTCGCAACTCTGCTCCCTCTCTTTCCGTCTCACACGCACCCTCTGTCGACGCTTTCGTGTCATTCGCCGTTCTCCAGAGCTCCTTTGGTGTTTTCCACCCCTTTGCGTGGGCTGTTGCGTGTGTGCGTGAGGGGGGGGGAGTCTCTTTGGCTGTTTCTCTTGCCGCCGCTTCTTGACACCACTGCCCATCTTGTTTCTCTTTCCCTCTCCCTTTCTGTTGCCTCGGTATGCTGTGGGCCACCAAAAGGTGGACTTCTCTCCTCCCGCTCTCATTCGGTGCGCCACGTTGGGCTTTGGGGTGGTGGCAGTGGTTGTGGAGAGGAGGAGCACATTGTCTTATCCAGCATCTGCTTCGTACCTCTTCACTGTCAGAGGGAGCACAAAACATACGCGTGCTCTCAAACTGGCGTATAGCAGAAACGCATCAGGAAACGAAGAAGAACACGCCGGTATGTCGTCCAGCGATGGCGTTCTCCAAGCGCGTGCGTCGGCGGACGCGATGGCCTTTGATGAGGCAGCAGCTATTACCGCCGGCTACGCACGAGGGAACTTCACTATCTACTACGTGGACTGCACAAAGCTGCCAAACAGTGGGACAGCAGCCACGAGCGCAGCACCGGGTAGCGTTGCCTCTAGCAGCGCGGGCCAGTGCGGAGTTCAAGCAGCTTCTCTTCTAACTCTTGGCGATTTCAGCATGCTCCCACACCCCGAGTACACTGCGCACAGAGGCAAAGTCGTTAACAAGCCGCTGTACCTTCACCACCTCAAGTCTTGAGAGGCAAAGCGAGCTCTCCGACGACTGGATAGTGAGGATTCGAGGGAGAAAGAGGTGGCTTGGAATTCTCAGTGTCACGAGTGAGTGAGAGGGTTAGAGAGGGAGAGGTTGTGTGTACTTGGTTACTTTGGCCTTCTCGTGTGCCTCTGCAAGCACTACTCTCACCACCACGTACAGACCTCAGCCTCGCCTCGAGAAAATTAACAGCACCGCCCCCCCCCCCCCCAAGCCAAAAAGACCACACGAAGGCTTTTGTGCTGCACAGCCAATGGCTGTTGTGTTGTACTTGGCCTACCCCATCTTCCGCAGTGTGACTGAGGCTGCCTTGTCGAAGGCCTCTGCGACACAGCCACAGGTGCATTCCACAAGAGCCCCCTCCCTCCCACCTCCGAACTGCTCCTCCTCTTTCCCCTCTCGCCTCCCGGCTCTCCATTACTTGCTCATTCGCTCTGTTGGAATGACAATGCCTGCTTCACTGCTCCCTATTCTTCCTCTCTCTCCGCCCCTCTCCCCCACCACCACCACTGCCACACCTGTACACAGCCACATCAGGTCGCACGTTGTCTTCTCGCTGGTGCAAAGACAGACACACGAGTCGACCCCTCTCCTTATGACAGTGACAGTGCAAAGTTTCACGAAGTGAAGAGAACAGCAGGACCAGCAACCCCAAAGGAGCGCGGCTCCACGCCACCCTCTGTACCCCTTGTCCATTACAAACATCACCAAATACCACATTTCTGCAGATGGCCTCTTCCACTTATTCAGCCATGGCCGAGATCACGGTGCAGGACCCCGTGACTCATAATGAGCGCACGTTTCTCTGCGCCTTGGGCCCACTCCGGACGCACATGCGGTACTTCGAGCCTCTTATCCAACGCCAAATGAGCGAGACCACAGTGTGGCCTCCGTCTGCATCGCCATCCTCATCGGCGGTGGCCTTGACCCTCCGTGCACGGTGCGACCACGTGACATTTCAGTGGCTGGTGAACTGGATGAGCGGCAAAACACAGGAGATCACAAAAGACAACGTGGTGAGCATCTGCCTCTCTTCGAGTTTCCTGCAGATGCAGGAGCTTTCCGACAACGCGCTCATGTACCTCGGTGTACACTTGTCGGAGATCGTGTCGTCCAGCTTCGACCTGACGAACCTGCCAACGCACTTGGTTCTTCGGCTGAGCCACATGGTGCGCGACACCGACCTCGCTGCCGCACTGCTCCGTCTACACAAGGAGGGGAGCGTGAATCACCAGAACCGTGCCCTTGTCGCGTCGCTGCTGCAGCATTATGCGTGTCACCAACTGGGAGTGGCCGATGGCGCAGAAGAGCCTTTGCCAACCGACACGGAGGTGGTGACTCGCGACAGCACTGATGGAAGCGCGTGTGCCTCAGTCGGGCTGCCAGCAACGCACAGCGGCGAGCTCACTCTTTCTCCTACCTGTAGCTTGCGCTGGTGCCGCCTGTGTGCGACGTTGTTTGATGAAGGCGAGGTGTACCGGCTCGGCCGCACCTCTCGGCTATCCAGCCCCGAGTGCCCAGGACAGTACATGCCGTCGCGCCCCGCCGGTGGCGGGGCTCATTATGCAGCGACCGCGGGCCCGACATTGCGCGTTGGTCCACGTGGTGAGGTCTTCACCACCCACAGTGCAGCACGGCACGCAATGCCGATCGTTCTCGAGGCCCCACCAAGACTTAAGAGCGGTGGCACCTCTGCGTCGACGACGGCGGCAGAGGCCGCCTCACCCTTCACGGCAGAGCTGGAGCGATGGGCGTGGCGCATTATTGGTGCGAGCCGATACGTGGGCTGTAGACGTTGCCTCCATCTTGTGAGCCTCCTCGACGTATCCCAGCATCGATGCTCGGAGTTGCCGAAGAAGTACTCCTCTCCGGACAATGAGTCTGAAGACGTCAGCTACCTCGTGCGCTGGTTTGACTACTGTGCAGAGCACCATGTGTACGAGCGTGAGGGCGGTCTAACGCCAATGCGGTACAGCGGGCCGGCTCACGTACTCGCTGAGGAGGTTGTGGAGGTGCCCATTTTCGCTTCAAAGCCAGAGCTTGTCCCACAAGGTGCGGCCAAAGCATTTGCCAGCGCGACTGAGAGTCGCAACGGCGCGAGGGCAGCGGGAATGGCGGGCACCGGGGGCATGGCGGAGGGCAGTGCCGGCAACTTCACTAGTGCTTTCATGTCACCGTATTCGAGTGATATTCACCTCTGGGCCACAATGCCCTTCTACGTGAAGGAGGTCACGAGCAAGAATGTTGTTGACATCGACATTCTCAACTACGTGGAGCGGCAGCACCGCCTCGGGATTGAGGCGCAGCAGCGCAGGGCGCCCGCAGTGCCGAACTCCTTCGCGATGCGCTTGTCCATTTCACCTGTTGTCACAGGGACAACAGGAGGTCGCGCTGTCGGCCACCTGGCCTCGTCGTCGTCCTCGCCGCGTCCGCTGTCGAGCATTGGTGGCACGAGCTGCGGTGGCAGTGTGAGCCATTCCAAGGGTAGAAAAAAGAGCGGTGCTCGCGGCACTCGACCCGGCCTCAGCTCTCGCCCATCTCCATACGGCACGCTGTCGTCGACATACTGCTGATGGCCGTCATTTCTGCGGTGCTTGCCGTAGTTCGGAGTTTGCAGTGTTTACTATTCTGACTGTGCTGCTGTCGCCCCCCTTCCACTCTTAAGCATTTGCCAGCGTGCGCTTCTCAGGACATTCCATGTGGCTTGTAGCAGGGGGGGGGGGGAGGGATGTAGTCGTGCTTGTGGGCGCGGGCACACGTCCTGTGATGCGCATCTCTCGCACGGGAAGGTCCGAATTGATGCTCTGGGCCGTGTTCTCACGCTTGCTGACGGGTTTGGTTCTCTTCCTACAAACAAGGAGAGTTTGAACCGCTGACATTGGCGTATGGCGGAGGTGAGCACTCGCCGTCTCTCCCCCCAATTTCGACCCAGACAAACGCACCCCCTAAACCACCTCTATACAGACGTCGAAGCTGTAGACTACGACTCCTACGTAGCCACTCACTTGTACAGCGGTAGGCTCATCATGAGAGACCTACCGGACTACTACATTATAGGAAAGAAAAAGAAAGGCAAACACAACAGCGACCACAGGCCGCGCTGTAGGGGAGACGAACGGCGCCCCACTCCCCCCACTCGAGTGGCTGATGCGCACTCCTTTTACCCGCTTTCTGCGCGCTCTTCGAGGAGGAGGAGGAGGAGGCCATGCATTTTTAACACCAAAAGGTGCTCCACGCTTCCTGTCTTTGACTGCTGCGTCCTCCAGAGCCGTGCCTTCCTGTCGTCCCGTGGAGCAGGAACGATGATGCTGGTGGAAAGAGCACAGCTGCTGACTTTTCCCTCTCCCTATTCTTTTCCTGTTTTCTCCACTTTCTGTTCGTCGCTTCCTGCCGCCGCCGCCGCTGCTGCTTCTCTTCCCCTCCCCCCCACTCTCTGGCGGTTTTTTCGTTCCCTTTCGTTCGCCCTTCTTGCTCGACGTTGCCCTCTGTCTAACTTCTTCTTGTTCCCACAGTGTGTGTCAGTGTAGGTGTGTAAGTACACGTGATGCTTTGACGCATTGGTGCGGATCTAGACATCTGTATTCCACTCAACAAGGCATGTGACTGGCGCACCTGGAGGAAAAACAAGCAAACATAAGGCCACTCTGCGCCTACCCCCTCCTTTCCCACTGGATGGTGCCGACAGGAGCTCAAGCCCGTAGCAACGTCGACCCAAAGCACCCAGACACAAGCGCACAGAGCGACTGAAGACGAAGACTAAGTATGCGTTGCCTGCGTACTCATCAACAGTGCAGCAGCATCTTTTCACCCTCTCCCGGTACACACCGGGGCCTGCACCGTGGTGGTGGTGCGTTGAGCCCAATCGGCAATGGCGTGCACTGCACACCTGCATCAAGTGACACCCCCGTCGTCACTGCCACGCTGACCAATTACAGTGCCGCTGCCGCCGCACCAGACGTCGACTGGTGGCGAGAGTGGCCGAGTAGAGAGAGACTGGAAAGGATCGATACACTCGCGTACCTGTTGGGCCGCTATCCACGCACGTCAGCGGAGACTGCCTCCGCAGCTTCTGTGAAAGTGTCCAGCGCCACTACCCCTGCTCTCACGTCGTCGTTGCGGCCAGCACCAAAGACTCCGACGCTATCATCGTCATTCCCAGTTGCGAAACAGCGACTGACTAAAGGACAGAAACTCAGCGCTCTCAATGCGCATGCTGTTCCAGCACGCTCACTGCTTGCCACTGCGCCGGCTGCACCGTCTCCTTCGTCGCTGCAGCAACATCGCCATGTGAAGCCTGATGAGGCAGGCCACCAGGACAGGGATCCCACCGCCGCGCCAGCGTCTGTTGTGGATTCGGTCCCGGCACGCAGGCTCCTGGCCACGTCGTCAGCACCTACAGTAGCCACCGGCGCTGCGCCCTTCACACAACTCGCTGTTGTAGAGGAGCGTGCGCGGCGGTGGCTGCAGCGTGATCGCCAGGGCCAGCGTCAAGTTCAACAAGCGCAGGCTGCTGATGACGAGGCATGGCAGGCGTTTCTTCAGCACCCGCCCTCCCTCTACGCCGACGAGTCGGCGGTTGCCAGTAGGTTCGGCATGGGCGGCTTCGTTACTCCACACACGCAGGGCTTTAACGGGCTGTTCCGGCAGCAGTGGCAGGACTTCCACGTGACGGAGATGGTGGTGGTAGACGGCGGCTCATCAGTGAGGACGCGTGGAGAGGCGGCGCTGGCGGTCGCGGAGAAGGACGGTGCCAGGCAGGCAGTGAAAGATCTGGAGAGCTGTGGCGGCCGCCCCCTATCTCGCGACTTTAAGTTCAGCATACCACCGCTGCCGTCATCGCTTATGGAGCAGGTGGAGGAGGGGGGTGGAAGCGAAGGTCGAGGGGCCGTGGGCTATCGTTGCGAGGAGACGCCCGAAGCAGCCGCGAAAGGTGCGCCAGCCGATCCCACAGAGGCGTCATTTTTTCAGGTCGACGTGCGGACGCGGATCCAGCAGCTGCAGAAAGAGACTGTGCCGGCGAAGGATCGGCAGGCGGCTGTCGAGGCGCTTCGACGGGACGAGCAACGTCATGGGCCACGGATGCCGTCTGCGGTTGCGCCAGGCTCCGCTGCCGTTGAAGGTGATGCAGACGTCATGTCAAGCCGTGGCGGGTCGCAGGGCTCGTCATTGTGTGGACGCACGGGTGCACTGTGCGATGATGGCGCCAGCACCGGTGCGGCACTGCCCGAGTACGAGACAACACTGCTGCGATGCGCCTCCGGCGAGTGTGCAGAAAGCGACGATGATGCTTCCCACCGCAGTGCTGACGGTGAGCGGCATCATTACCTCCAATGCACCCTTCACAAGCAGCACATGGCTCACGGGAATGCACTGGCTCACATCGCACAAACTCTGCGCATTCACCCGCGCAGCATCAGCGTCGCCGGCATCAAGGACTACATTGGAGACACGGTGCAGCGGGTGCGACTCGAAAGCGTCTCGCCTGCGGCCGCCCTTGAGGCAAACCGGCGGTTTCGACGCAAGGGCCTGCCGATAAAACTGTCTGACTTCTCCTACGAGTCGCGGCCGCTGATGCCAGGCGACCTGTTCGGCAACCACTTCCACGTTGTGCTACGCGACGTGTCGGTGCCACGAGCTGCACTAGCGGATGCCATCGCGGCCTTTGGCGAGAACGGCTTCCCCAACTACTACGGTTGCCAGCGGTTTTCATGGTTTGGTGGCAAGCAGGACGCGGCGTTCGCGCTGCTGCGGCACAACTGGCTGGCCTTTGCTTTCCTGTTTCTGAACTACACGGACAAGGACCGCTCGCTGCGGGAGCTGCTGCAGCGGCCAAAGAAGTACCCGCACCCGTCCCAGGACGAGTACCGCCGCCGAGTCGTGCGCCGCCTGCGCCAGATCGCGGTCGAGCCCACTGACCTCGACGTTGGCCCGTTCCTGTCTTGCCCCCCTTTGAGCGCTGTCCTCACGCACGCCGACGGTCAGCCTTTCAGCAAGCTCGAGGAGCTGATCTGCGCGCAGTTGCGCGACGCCTACTTTGACTTGCATTCACAGAGTCGCAGGCTGACGGCGCAGCGGCTGTCGAGCTTTCTCTGGAACCAAGTGCTGACCCTCCGCCTGCACCACCTGGGTGGTGCGCGAGTACTGGACGGCGACATGGTGGCCCCTGCCGCAACTCGGCAGCTATCCACCAGTGTCGAGGATCGACGAGACTGGTTTCACACCTTTGGTGACCGCGCCACTGCAGAGAATCGGCATCGCTACACTATTGAGGATGTTGTGCACCCGGGTTTCTCCTTCGACGGCATTGCGCTGCCGCAGAACATCATAGGCGCCTACTACCTGCAGATATGCGACAAGTACAGACTTGACTGGATGGCGCAGCACTCCAGGAGTGGCCTGAAAGACTTCCGCGAGCCGCCACGACCGATCATTCGCAAGCCACTGGACCTGTCGTACGAGTACGATGAAGCCGCGTGCGTGCTAACGTTGCGGTTTGCGCTGGAGCGAGGCTGTTATGCGAACGTCGCGCTATCGGAGCTGATGAAGGCGGCGCGGTGTCTCGGCTCAGAGGCGGTGACAGTGCTGCCACTGCCAGAGCCTCTGTGGAGCGGCCTGGGCGAGGGGGACCATGGGTATGTTACGACGCTCCAGGACATCTACGAGGGCTATGAGGACGGTGTCGGCTTTGTGAACGACGAGGCGCACGTCGAGGTAGCCAGCGGGTCCGAAACGAAGGTATGGGACCACCAGGGGCCCCTGTTCCTCACAGAGGCGCAGGACCCCTTCCGCAAGGCGCACCGCTGGGGTAGTCAGCACCTCCTGCGCAACTCCGAGCGCCGCGAGCGGGAGGCGGAGGACATGAAGCGGCTCTTGTTCGACAGTCCACTTGCCAAGCAGCTGAAGGAGGGCGAGGTGGACACTTACGCAGGTCACATTGTACCACTGCCTCCCAACGCATCCGCGAAGCAGGTCTACGCGAAAGTGATGCGACGCAAGCATCGCTACGCTGGATCGCCGCGGATGGTGCCGCGCATGCGACGGTTGACAGCGCGTACGTCGCACCGCACCGGCAGTTCAGGCTCGACGAAGTCGCTACCGTCTTTCCAGTCGCTCAGCAAGAACTCGTGGAACTTCACCTGGTAGCCTGACGTGTGGGGATGCGCGGTGGGCAAGTACCTGAGTGACATACCTGGCCACGATCACGCGCCGGGTGTAGTGCCAAAGCTGCGCCCATGCGCAACGTCACCGTTCTTGCTCGCCTGTAGGATACAGTTCCACTGTTGCTTTGGTTATTGTAGGGCTTCTTTCGCTTTTTCACAGACTCGTTCACGGAGGTGTGCACTAGTGAGGCGCCTGTGGACTCCGCTGGCAATTCTAACGAGGCAAGAAGAATAAAAAGAGAGACGCCTCCATCAGATGCTCCTCCCTTCCCATTGCTGCCTTCTCTCTCTCTCTCTCTCTTCCGACATCCACATGTGCGTGTGTGTGCTGCAATACTGGCATGCGCCCCAGACAACGAGGCTGCGCAGAGACTCAGTTGCCACCTTGGCGGAGGTGTACACTAGTGTGCTGCTGGTACTGCGCTCTTTCTCTCTACTTGGCTTTCTCTCTTATCACTTCCCCGCAATCCGTTCCCTCCTCTGTTGTCTTCACCGCCTCTGCTCGTTTTCTTCGTTATCAACAGCCGTCACGTGCTCGCTTTCACCTCTTGCGCTGCACGAAACAGAAAGAGTGACCCACGTGCGCCTGCGCACCCCCTCTCCCTCCCCCTCTCGCTCACACCGTTTGACTCCTTTTGGTGCTTGTGCGCTCTTCCTGCTCTGCACAACTGTGTTTCTCTGCTTTCCCCCCTCTCCCCACACTCCTGTGCATCTTCTCGTTATCGCTGTGCAGAAGGTGTTGCTGCGCTGACAGTCGCACTGCTTCGCTGCCCTTCCCTTTTCGTTGCTTGCTAGGAGTGTGCGATGCAGGACGTGTACGCTCCCAAGTACAGTGGGAAGTCGCCACCGCGATGGGAGCGTGGTGGTGCGGCGTCACCGGCACCGATGGGCGCGCCTGGGCAGCTGTATCGCAAGCCCAAGGATGACGCGCCGGAGTACGACCCACTCTTGTGGAGCAACACTGACACCTCCTACATCGCCACACTGGCCACACACGCCATGAAGTATCAGCCTCCCTCCCCATCCCAGCAAGGCGGGCCGCGGCAGCGAGAGGCAACAGCGTCTAAACCGCCACTCGAGTCTTTTCTATCCTCTTCGTGGAACACCACGCCGCAGGAAGGTGCCCCAGCGCGGCCCCACAAGTTCCACTCTGTGTATCACCGCGGCCCCACCACGTGGCCTGGCCGCCTGCTCCAGTTCTTCGCGCCGCAGCTCTACGCACGATGGCAGGGTAATGTGAGCGCGCCTGATGTGCGTCAGCTTTCTACCAAGGAGCTCATCAGCCTAATGCAGCTCGCCTTGTCTGCTGGCGAAGTAGATCAGTCAGCGATGCTAGCGCGGGAGCTTTCGCGCCGGAAGCTGGCTCTGCAGATGGAAGTGTCCCCCCAGCAGGCCGCTGAACACGGTGCTGTGGGGTCGATGCACAGAAGCCCAGCACCACCCAACCCTTACTCATCTCCAACGCGTTCTACACCGTATTCACTGGCGAGCGCGGGTGGGAACTTCAGCGGCGGTAGCGGTGTTCTGTCTACTCTGCACCCTAGTGGTGCGCACGGTCCGTCGCCTGGCAGTGCCCCGTGGCAGCGTGACCAAAGTACAACGACCTTCGACTCCAACCGCGTCGCTAATCGAACTGGCCTCAGCAGTCTTAACGTGTCCTCTGTTTGGGCGAGCGACTCGCCTTCTCAGCCCTTTGAGTGCGCCCCTCCTGCGAGCGAAGCTGGGGCGCGGCAGGGCACTCTTTACGAGCCAGGCAGCAGCGGCTCCTGGACACGAAGCGCCCATTGGCGCTAGTGCCATCCTCGTGCCGCGAGGCCTACGGATGCTCTCAGAAGAGTTGAGCAGGTAAAGCACATGAATGGGTGCTGTCAATTTTCTTCCATTTTCTCCGGCGGAGGGGAGAAGGTGGAAAGGCAAGGCACTTCTGTAGGTATGCACATGAAGTAATGAAATTATGCACTCGTTTGTGAGTTACCCATGGTGATGCATGCACAGAGCGCACCCAAGAGAGGGATGAGAAGGGACACGTGTCTGGAAGCGACGTGCAAGTCTCGTGCTACCGCCCACTTCTACCGTTGTTTCCCTTGATTTGGTGTCTCTTTTCCTTTCTCTTGTGTAGTGCCCTTCGCGTACTGTGTTGTCCTGCATAGGCGCACCTAAAAGCGCAAACTTTTCTTTCGCCTCGTCTTTGGCTTCTTCGTGTTTGCCTGCCTCAATCTGCCTTCCGTTGTCTGCACAGGCTTCCACACGCCCTCTCTCTTGCATGCCTGCGTGCGTGTCGGTGATGGCGGCTCACTACCGCAGTCTCTTGTGCATTGCATTATTCTGTGCCCCAAACACCTCTACGTCTGTCTCCCTACTTGTCTCCATCATTCATCTCTGCACCGCTTTTTGTGCCCCTTTGCTTGTTCCCGCACTTCTCTAATCCCTGCCGCTACCACTGCCATACTTGACCCTCTGGCGCGCGCGGCTCCCTACTTCATAGGCCGGGCCACAGAAGGCGAAGTACGCGTACCCCACCCACCCACCCACACACACACACACACACACACACACAGGGAAAGGGGGAGCGAGAAGGAAACGTCGGGCGTGCCTGTGGAGGGTTGTGCCGCGACTCCTTGCTGTTGGGCCTTTCTCCTGTCACTGTAAGGGTACTCCGGCACGGGACTTTTCTCCCTCTTATCCACACGTACTCGCACCGACCTCGATACGGTTTGCGCGCACACAGTTGTCCGGCCCACCCCTCTCTCTGCCTCTCTTCCATCGCACCAAACGCAGAGCAGCGAAGAGGCGAGAGGGGGCCGGCGTGAGGAAAAAAGGAGAGGACTTGGGCAGATTGGTATCGTGTCTTACACTGTGGTACTTGGGCGCATTACCGACAGACACACCCACGCCCCACCCCCGCACGTACGGATGTCAGATTTCCCCAAGGATACTCTCCTGCGACATCATGTGTGCGAAGATGAGCTCGAACACCAACAGGCACACCGGGGCTCTTCGGGAGCCGCAATGCGCGGTGTGGCACCGCTCGCGACGGTAATTGAGAATTCGAGTGACGTCGTCCAAGTCGTCGCCGGCGGTTCGTTGTCACCTCCGGTTGTATTCGCCGCGGAGGCCCCCCAGACCTCTGTCAGCACCACCAGCGTTAGGCAGGGCAAGAACGCCTCAACTCACTCAGAGGCTACATCACTGAGTAAGGGTCATTTGGTTCATGTCGGTAGTGTCGTAGTACGCACCTGTTCGAGCAACGACCACTGTCAAACAAGACTGCTGGGGCTGCGATCGACTGCGGCGGTTTCGGCAGCTGCGCAGCGGTCCGACCCACCGGCTTTGCCGGTACTGACCATGCCCGAGGTGACTAGTGCATTACTCACTGCAGCATCGCCCTTCTTGTCTTCCACCTCTTCCGCCGCCCCTGGCCCGTCGCCGCCCCTTGTGGCTTCTGCGACGCTGATGCTGCCCTTCACACCGTACCCTGTGCAGCAGGAGATGAGCCGAATGATTGCCGACGTGCTCCACTCCGCCAGTCCACATGTCGTTCCGGTGGCTGTCGCGGAGGTACCGACCGGGTGCGGCAAGACTATGGCGCTGCTATCTAGCGTTCTGCAGTACCAGCAGGAGCTGAAGCACAAGAGCCCCAAAGAGCTTGATTTGTATCTGCGTCCGCGCCGGCCGCCATGGCAACAACAACGGCCACCAGGGAAGAAGCGAAAGGCATCTCCGAAAGGACGTGGAGGCCAGCGAGGTCCACGGCAGCGCGTTGTTACACGTCCGGCGCTGGTTGCAGAAAGTAACCTCAATGCTGACGAGGGGGACCACGACGACGAGTGCGCCGATGACTGGTCGGTCCCGCCGTGGTTCTTCAAGCATTTTCGGAACCACTCCGGGCGGAAGATCCGCGCGGAGCTGGATGTGGCCGGCTCACAAGAGCTGCGCCGTCGCTTCCTGCCGCCACCCTGCACAGTTTTCTACGTCACGCGCACCCACGCGCAGCTGCGGCAGGCGGTGCGTGAGTTGCGCCGACTGCATGGTGCGACAAGTGCTATCCGCATGAACATCCTCGGCAGCCGGGAGCGCTACTGCATCCACCCCAAGGTGATGGAGGCCAAGGCGAATTCCACGTTGCCTGTGGAAGGAAACAACCTGGGTGAGGTTTGCGACAAGCTCGTGTCGATGGGGCTCTGCGAGATGGTGGACAGATACGACGAGCTCTCGTGTAGCGCCATCGCGGGACCGGTCGGGCATCAGCGTGGCCAGATATGGGACATCGAGGATCTCCTGCTGGAGGGGACCTCACGCCGCATGTGCCCCTACTACGCCGCCCGCGACCTGGTCTTCTTCGCCGACGTGAACTTTTGCACCTATCCATACCTTCTTGACCCGCTCATTCGCCACGAGACGAAAATGGAGGCAGCCCTGAAAAACAACGCCATTGTGGTGTTCGACGAGGCGCACAATGTCGCGGCGGTGTGCCAGGACGCACTTTCACTGGAATGTCCGCAAGGCGTGCTGGCTCTCATCTTGTCAGAGCTCGAGCCTCTCGTGTCGAGCCAAGTGGCTCTGGCCGGCCAACCAGAGAGTACAGCCTCTTCTTCCACCGCGGTCGTGGCGCAAGATGGCTTTGCCACCATGCAGTATTCACGAGAGCTGCACCTCGGCGCCTTCACCTTGGCTGAAATCTTCTCCTTTCTGTACGGCCTTTTCCAGTCCCTTCGTATCTTCTTCGATGCCGCGATGGGGGCGGCGGACAGTGGTGAAAGGCGAGGCGAAAAGCGCCGCCGTGGCGGCGGGAAAGGTGAGCACGACGAACACAACAGCGGAGACTACGGCGCCGTCTACATGCAGGGCAGTGAACTCAAGCACCACCTGCAGCGCGATATGGAGGCCCACGTCGCGGCACAGCGGCGTTTCGCCGCGACGGCCCCAGCGCTCGCATCGCGGGAACTATTCCAGCGCGCCTACGGCGTTATCATGGCTCTCGGCGTCACCTTCAATCCGTTTCTCTTCTCTGTTTTCGGTCTCTCGCTGCTGAAGCGGTGGCTCCTGCTGCTCCGCTTTCTGCTTCAGAAGCCGCAGTCCTTCGCTGTTGCGCTGCGGTTGGCGCCGCCCTGGGTCGCACCCGCCGCGGGCGCCAGCGACGCAGAGCGGTCGTTCTTCGGCGAGTTCTCTGCCGCCGCGGCCGCTGCTGAAGCGCGACCCACTGCGGGTGGTGTCAGTGGCTCTGGCCGTACCAATGCGGCCGTCACGCAAGGGACAATTGACCTACGATGCCTCGACGGAAGCCTCGCTTTCTCGCACCTCCTGCAGACGGTGCACCGTGTCGTGCTGGCCTCTGGTACTCTCTCCCCCTTCACCCAGCTGGCTCGTGACTTGGGCGTGGAGGCTTCTCTGTGGCGCGTGGTGGAAGGCCTGCACGTGGTGCCTTCAACTCAATACAGTCTGACAGCACTGACCGCTTTGCCTGCGTTGCCATCATCGACCCATAATGAGGCGACGACGCAGTCGCCGCTTCTGCCACTGCGTTGCACGTACGCCTCTCTCTCGAATCCAGCCTTCCTCAAGGCGGTGGCGCACGCCGTGGTTCAGTTAGTGCAGACACTGCGTGAGAGCAGCGGCGGCGGCGTGTTATTCTTTGTGCCTAACTACGGTGTTCTAACAGCCTTGGCGAAGCTGACGCGCGAGGTACTGCTCGTGGCTCAACGGGAGGAGCAGCATCAGTCGTCGTGCGTAGCCGCGCCGGTTCAACTGTTCCTGGAGCCACGCAAGGCGGAGGCACTGACGGAGGTTCTCTGTCAGTTCCAGCGGTGCACGCAGGCGCCTCGCTGCGGCACTGGGCTCTTTTTCTCTGTGTACCGCGGCAAGGTGAGCGAAGGTCTCGACTTCACAGACAACATGGCACGCCTGGTGCTCTGTCTCGGGGTGCCGCTGCTGCCGTTGAACTCGTGGAGGGTCATCGCGCAGCGCGCCTACAGTGGCCTGGAGTGGTATACAACGGATGCGGTGCGCGCCGTGAACCAAGCGCTAGGTCGCTGCCTGCGCCACGTGAAGGACCACGGCGCGGTGGTGCTGCTGGACGAGCGCTACGCGCAGCCGGAGTACCAGCAGCGACTGTCGAAGTGGTGCCGCGCAGCATTGCAGACCGAGTCGTCGCTCCCGCAGCTCTGCGCGGAGCTGCGGAAGTCATTCACGGTATGGCGTCAGGTGTTCGGTGCACTTGCTGTGAGTTCCGCCCCCTTGCCGCACCCCTCAACGGAAGCGAGTCGTGCAATGCTCCAGGACGAGGTTGAGAGGGTTGCCCAAGAGGATGCGGTGAGTTTAGCACGAACCCGACTTGGCACAGATCAGCTTCCTTTTACGCGGGTGCTGCGTGCGCCACCAGCGGCATCGCGCCCTCATCACAGTGTTGGCGCAGTACCCCTTGCAACACCGACCAACTCGTCATCTCACACAAACGGCACGGTACGGCTCGTTCGCACGGCTCCCGATGCTGACGCCGATGCTCGACAAACGGCCACAGTCAGCGCTAGCCTGCTTCACTCGCCTCTCGCCTGCACGGCTGTGAAGCTGCTGTACGAAACCGCCACCGCGACTGGCGACGTCTCGCGGCAGGCATTGCAGGATGTAATTCAGTCTCTGACGCAGAACTTCTTCGACAGCAGCGGCAGTGAGGCAGGGGAAGCTGATTTTGAATGAGGAATGATCAGGGCTTTGCCTTCACTCTCCAACCGAAGCCGTACCCCACGAGGGAGGGCGAAGAAAGCAACGCGCATGTCCATTGTGGGGTCTTCTGGAGAAGTTACCTCTACTTCGACCTCGTTTCCTGAGTTACTCCCCACCTTCGTACATATTTTCTAGGCCAACAGCGGTGGAAAGCGCGCAGCCAAACCAGTGGCCTTTATGTAAACCAAGACCTTTTGATGTCTTGACGTGCTGTTGAGACTCTTCATGGATGTGCCATCAACTGTCTGCGCAGTCCTCGTGAGCAATTGACTGCGGGTATCCCCTGTGTATGTGTTCACTCTGTGCTGCAATGCTGGACTGCCCTCTTTCGTTTGACCCCTCTTCTCTCTGTTTCGCCTTTTTGCGTGCTTGAGCTCACTTGATATTGGCGCGTGGGGTGGCTGTGTCGCGTGATACACGCGTGGTTCCCTGGCCGTGCGCTGTTGCGGCTCCGTTCTCTTCACAGTCTAAAAGCGGGTTTGCCACGCCACCGGCCTGCCTGAGGGCAGACACCTCCCCCCCACCCTCCCACGCAGTGCGTCTTTACGCTTCAGATGGAGTCGCTACAGATGCAGTGGGTGGAGTGTCCACTGCTGGACGCTGCTGGTGTCGTTCTTCATCCACCGTCCGGCAGCGACGACGACGATGACGGTGACGACCCAATCGATCTTCTGAACCGGCGTGAGGGGCACTGCTCCGCAGTGGTGTACCCGGTAACATCTATCGACGTGCCCGCGGCATCGTCGCGCGAGTCGTGGGTGCTCGTGTGCGGTGGGTACTCCAATGGTAGCGTCTCGGCAACTCCGCTCGTGGCACGCACTACCCTCCTACCTGCGCTTCAGTGGGTTCGGCTGCCGCCAGTGGACGCGCTCGAGTGTGACGGTGCCACGCTGACCACGGTCGGGTCGGCAGTTGGCGTTGAGGCGATGCCGACTACGGCGTCAGCTTCTTCGGCACTGTCCGGCGTCTGCACTACAGCGGCTCCTGCCGCCTACCTGTTTGGCGGGTTGGACGCAGATATGAACCGACGCAACACGTTGTACGCCGTCACCCTGCACATCGATGCAGACGCGACACCTGTGATGGTACAGGTGGCCGAGGTGCAGTGCACCGGCACGCCGCCCGAGGCTCGCGTGCGGCACGGTGCTGGCGGACACGCTGGCTGCCTCTATATTTTTGGAGGCGAAACAGACACCCAGGAGCAGTCCAGTGACCTGTACGTGTGCGACGTGCAAGCGGGAGTATGGCGAGTCCTTGCCTCACCGTCGCCGCTGCTGTCTCCGGCGCCGCGACTGCTGTCGCTCAGTCTTCTGTTTATGACACCCACAACGTTTGTACTCTACGGCGGCGCACATTTTGTGAATGGTGACTTGCGCAGCTTTGCCGACGTGTGGAGCTTTGACCTCGCCACGGAGACCTGGTCGGTAGTGGTGCCTCCAGAAGCGAATGATAGTACACCCGGGTCGGAGTGGCGCGCTGATGCCCCGCAACGCGTCTTGCCTCCATCGAACGGCCACGCCGGTTGTGTGTTTGCGCTGCGGCCATCAGGCAGCGCAACGTACGTGTGCGCCGCTTTTCTCGGAGGTAAGAACACATCAGAGGGTGATGATGCCGTCAAGCTCGTATGCTTCCGCCCCCAGACGAAAACGATAGAGGTTTGTGCACGCTCTGCGACGCCTGTGGCAGTAAGCAGGAAGCTACCTCACTGGCGCTACACCCCGGCTGTGGTGAGCACAGAAAAGGGCCTGTTGCTGCTTGCTGGCCAGTGCCGTCATCCACAGACACCGTCGGCATTTCTTCTCACCGTGTCCATCGGCGGTGTTGGAGGGGAGTGAATGATCCCTCTTTTTGCCCTCAGGTAAGGCGTGGTATCTCCGGGTCAGACCCCTACGTCGTAGGGGGGGTCGCAGCGATCCACCGCTGCTGATGTTGGCGGTCGGGTCCTGGATGGCGTTGCGTCGGAGCGACCCGCGACCGTGACGATGCCTGTGCCACCCCTATGATGGGCAGGGTGCCAGGGCTGCTCGAACGGTGTCCCTCCCGGCCCTCGCTGCCTGCTAGTGTGTGTGTGTGGGGGGGGGGGGGAGGGGGGCGGGGGCCGTGCTCTGGCGGCTGTGTCCGCGCGTTGCTGTCAGGCGTGTCTTGTGGGTGCTTTGCACCGGGTGATGGGGCCTGTGGTGCAGGCCAAGGCCAGGGCAGCGCTGAATTCGAGCTTTTTGACAGCGAGTGGATACGTTGAGAGCGAAGACGCACGTTTACAGGTCGGCTTCCCTGACTGCTGTTGGTGTGATCTCGTCATTGGCAGCTCCATGCCTCTCCTGCACATTTCCGGCTCTTTACGTGGTTATCGCGCAGCTTCACCTACCTTCCATTCAACGAAGCGGGGGCGGAGGGAGAGAGAGAGAGGGGGCCTGCTGCTGGGACGAAACAAAACTGAGCTTTTACTCGCCCTTTCCCGCTGCCCCCATCTCGTTCTTGCCTTCTTTCGCTCCTCTCAAACTCCGCCTCGTGTTGTCTGCCTGGCGTTTCGGTGGCAGTGACGTTGCACCCTCATTATAGGGTGGATTCTCCTCATGGAGTGCCGTCTTGTGACGAACCCTTCCCGCCCTCTGGTGAACATGAGGGGTGTTGCATGCCCCACTCTTCCCCCCTCCCCACATCGCGCTGAACCACAGAATTGTAGCATTGGCTGCGTGGCCTACTTGTTTCTTGTGTCTTTTCGTTGCCTTGTAGTGCCTCCAAAATCTCCGTGTAGTTCTTTGCCTTGTGTGTGTGTGTCTCAGTCTCCTGCTCGTTGCACCTCGAAACCCCTTCTCCGCCTTCTTTGCTTCCTTCGCGCATTTGGCTCGATTTGCTCAGCGGGGGCCTTACGACCCACCACCCTCATCTTTCCTTCTCTCGTGCTCCTCTTCCTCTTCTTCATGATGCGCTGTTGCCGCCGCGCTCTGGAGAGCAACACAACGCTCTCGCCCGCGTACCTGGTCCGGTCACTCAGGGAGCGCGGCACCAGCGCCTTCTTTGGGATGCCCGACTACTATCTCGGTCCTCTCACCTCGTACCTGGTCGATAGCACGGCGGCGGGTGAGTACGTGATGACGACGAACTGTGGCAACGCCATGGCGATGGCGGCCGGTCACTACCTGGCAACCCTGCGCACCCCGTGTGTATTCATGCAGAACAGTGGGATCGGAGACGCCATGAACCCCTTGCTGACCCTTTTCAATAGAGACGCCTACCGCATGCCATGCTTGATGCTCATCAGCTGGCGCGGCAAACACGACACCGCTGACGAGCAGGTGAGACCGGGGCTGGTTGCACAGGGCCGACTGACGGAGCACTGCTTGGCCTCCGTCGACATCCCGTACTCAATCATAGGCAGCAGTCTCGATATTGAAAAGGACTGGGACGTTGCCATGGACAAGGCCTACGGCCACTTGGCCTCCGAGAAGACACCGTTTGCGATGCTGCTGGAGCCCGGTACGCTGATGCCGTACATGCAGCGTCGTCCCGACGCTGACATGCTTCCCACGGCGCCGCTTGATCATGACGCTGTGGCCAATCAAGTGTGTCGGCAGTTCAACGCGACAGACGCGTTTGTGTGCAGCTGCGGGAGCGCACAGGAGTCTCTGCATCGCGCGAGGGCGGCGGTTTCTGGCGACACAGTTGCGCAGGATCTTCTGCTTGCAGATTCACTGGGTCACGCGACAGGCGTGGCGGCGGGTATTGCCTTGTCACGACCGTCGCTGCAGGTTGTCTGCATAGAAGGCGACGGGGCGGCCCTCGTGCACCTGAACGCGATGGCGACGAACGGTGGCCTCCAAGCGATCAAGGAGGCCACCACCGGCACTGGACTGCTACACAACCTCAAGCACATTGTGGTTAACAACGGATCTTACTCACTGGAAGGCGGCCAGGTCACGGCGGCCTTTGATGTCTCGCTGACGGGTGTGGCCAAGGCCTGCGGGTACTTTGCCGTGCGTGAGGAGCCCGTGATCGAGCTTGGCGACCTCGTTGCTGCTTTGGAGGAGCTGCGTCAGTGCGACGGTCCGGCCTTTCTGGAAGTGGTGGTGAGCAAGACGAGCACCTCGTCTGCTGAGGGTAAGGTGCGTCGGAATCTGCAGGCGGAGAAGCGTCGCTTTGCTGAATTCTTGAATCGACCCAGTGAGTGACGACGCGTATGAGTGTGTGCGTACGTTTGTCCGTCAACGCATATCACACAAGCACACGGAGAAAGTCAATAGAGGGGAAAAATGGAGCTGGCAGAGGGACGTATTATCAGCACCCGTTGACAAGGAGACGCTTCCACCTCGAAAGAATGAGAAAAAAAATGTGATGACGACGTACTCAGTGGCTGGTGGTGGACTGAGCGGAGGATTGTGATGTGACCCCGTAGACTGAGGTTGCTGGGTGAACCAAAAGGAAGGCAAAGAGGCAAACAAGGCAAGACGACAGTATCGAGCATGCCGCCACATCGTCAAGGGGTGGCGGGTCTGCCTCTCGTTACTCTCACCCGCTCCTGTCCCCTTTGTATCCCTGTGCTGCACATTGCAGTGCGCATCCCTCCTTTTCCCCCTTAATGCGGATGTGTTTTCATTCGCCTGCCGCGGTGCACTTTGAGTATCTCTGCGTATGACTCTGCACAGACCACATGTATTTCATCTGCCCCCTTGCTCTCCAACAAGACGAACTGGAGAGAGAGAGAGGTGCCCAAGCATCCCTCCATGCACACATACAGCACAAGCTGTGACAGGTCCTTTATTCTCTAGTCCTCCCTCCTGTATGAGGTCACATGTCTATCACAGACGCAAGGGAGAGAGGCCTTCACGATCCATGCAAAGTTTATTTTTTGTTCGACATCTTACGCGTTGCCGGCCATTGACAGTGATGTGCACCCCGGCGTCTGGGCGACGCCGTGATTGCATGATACACACCAAAGAACAAGATGAGCAAGCGGAATGGGAGGAAATATAGCGAGGAATCACACACACACACGCACAAGCAAAGAGCAATGAACAAAGAAGACCATACATTCACCTTAATTTATCGAGGTAATACAAATAATGAAGACGCTCATATGCGTGTGACGGCGCGCGTCAGAAGCCCTTCCCCCGAGCCGGGTATGGGTGCTGGGGTCGCTGCGGCGTTGGAGAGTCTCTTTGCGGCACCGCTGTGGATGCTGTCATAGGTGGCGCACGTGGTGCGCTCTCGCGGTGCTCGCGCGCCACGTTGTTCTTGGGGCCGCCAGGTGAGGCGGCCCGTGGCGAGGACGGCGTCCAAGGCGATGGCGCAGACGGATCCTTCATGTCATCCGCCTTCAAAGCACGTTGCACCCAGCGCTTGACACTCGTGTCCGTCGCATCCGTCCACTGAACTCCCCAGGACTGCGTACTGAGCACAACGCTGCGGAAGGAGCGAAAGGTGGCTTGCATATCGTTATCGTTTGTCCGCGGCGGCGGCCGCGTCGTATTATACGGATCGTAGTCCTCTCTACGCGGCAGGCCGCCGTAGGGGTCGCACACAAAGGGCTGTGCTGACACCGCGTTCGGGTCGGCGTCGGGGAAAAGCCATTGCGGCTGCTCCTCCGACGCTTGGCTACTAGCGCTGGATTGGGGCTGCGTCGGTTCCATCCGCCGCGCGCGTGGCTAGGCGATGTCTGCCAATGAAGAGCTAAAATGACGCCGCGAACGGGCAAACGACACGCACGGGAAGGGCTCCTGGAGGGGTGACGAAGAGGTCGCTACACGTCACTTCGGTACGCCAAAAAAAACAGAAAAGGAGGGATGCCCAAGCGCACCCACCAGACGAAGGGGCCACGGAGGGGAACGGGACAATGACCGAAAATGGCTCCAGCGACCTGCGAGCAAAAACGGAAAAAGTGGCGTGGATTTGAGCGAAGGAAACGACTGAAGACACACCAAAAGAGAAAGCGTAGGAGGGGGGGGGTGAGTGGAGAGAGCTGCGTGCGCTAAAGGCTGGCGAAATCAACAACAGCAGAGGAGAAGCACAAGGAGAGAGGAGGGGGAAATGTGATGAGGGAGGGAGGAGGAAATTGAACCCAGGAGGAGAAACAAAGGAAAACAGCTGTGACGACGACAATACACACGCATGGAAAGGACGAAACGAACGAAGGGCGAAGCGCAGAGAGAGGGTGTGAGAGGAACAGAACGACAAAGAACCGCAATACCACCACCTCCCCCCCGCCCCGACACACACGAAGAGAGGACAATCTGAGAAACTACGGAGAGTGAAGTGACGCAGGCAATGAAAAGAAGTGAAACGGAAAGAACAAAAAAAAAGAAATACACACACAAAAAAACGGGAGTGTGAGCTGGTCTGTGATGAGGGAGCTACACATATACATATATATGTGTACGTGTGTGTGTGTGTGTGTGTGTCTGTTCTAGAGTATCCTTTGGCCTTTCCCAACGACGTCGTGAACACCAGAAGGGGAGACGCACGGGCGGTGCCGAACGGAAGAGAAGAGATGGTATAAAGTGAAACTAAGTAAAGGGAGGGGGTCCTACTTTCGGAAGCGGAGGTGGGACAAGAATCGGGGGAAAAGACAGAGTGTGACGGATAAGAGAACAAATTACAGGAAGCGCTAGAATGGGAGGAGTTGGTGGTGCCGGGGCAACGTGGGCGTCCGCACCCACGTCCACAAGGATCAAAGAAAGGGCTGCCTCTTCGCGCTTTTTCGTGTGTGTCAGCGAGTACAAAAAGACAGACACGATGACGCAGAGAGTAAACGCCGCTCTATTTCACTTGCTTATTCCGCACCGCTGTATGTATGTGTGTTCTCCAAGTGTGCTAGGTAGGGGGAGCAGTGTCCTCACCACATGCGTTGCTGCTCAGTGGGGTGTGGGTTAGTGGAAGAGGGGTGGAGAAAAAAGAGATGATGGGAAATAGCGAGGAGGATGTGAGTACGTAGAGGAAGACCTCATAGGGGACACTAGTTGGCAAGTCCACGGTAAAAGGCTAAGGTCAGTCGGGTCCACCATTTTCCTTCGATTGCCTCAGGAGTTGGCGACTTCATGGCCGTTAACAGCGAATTGTCGTCAACACGTCCCATTTCCGATCTTTCGACGTCCATTTCACGGAGGGGTTTGTGAACTTCCTGTCAGCCGGCTTTTCGGAAGGGGGTGGTAGCTTCAACCACAAGCCATCTACCATCCTTCCTCGGTTATTCGCTATGCTCCAGTGCTGGTTCATGCGCCGCTAGCGAGTGCCTGCTCTCACAAAGCTGGTAGTCCACGGCCACGTATTGCTAAGCATGTCAGCGGCACGCCTGGCCTGCCTCCACCCACCCGTTGGCGGCCTTGGCGCGCCGAAGGCAGGTTACCCGGCGCCGCATTCGTGCCTTAGCGGCCGCCCAGCCCGCGGCAGGCCACCCAGCGCGTCATCAGCCGCCTAGCCCGCGACGGACCGCTCAGCGCGCCACCGGCCGCCTAGCCCGCGGCAGGCCACTCAGCGCGCCACCGGCCGCCTAGCCCGCGGCAGGCCACCCAGCGCGTCATCAGCCGCCTAGCCCGC
>NC_025874.1:591288-592183 GCF_000755165.1 Leishmania panamensis | reverse complement strand
AGCGCGTCATCAGCCGCCTAGCCCGCGGCGAGGCATAGAGGAGGCGCCTGGTAAACAGTCACGCGCCTAAAAAGCCGGCCGCCGGGCCTATGTCTCGTGGGAAGTTTTTCACCCTGCCCCCGATGGAGCACAGCAAGTGGGAGACACGTTGGTCATATTGCCAAGGGATAGTGTTGGGGGCACCTTATTGAGGGAGGCGGATACTCACAGAAAGGCGGGTGTGCAGTTGTGGTGCAATGACGATGAAGGGCATCAAGGCTTTGCTGTACCGCGTTTCTAAGAAGGGGAAAGACGCACATAATGCGAAAATCGGCAGCAGTCGCAAGCGTCACCACACACACCGACACGCAAAGTTGGCGCTTTGGTGTAGGTATGCTGTGCCGCATACCTGCACCATGCTTGCTGTAGGGAGTTGGGAAGGAGGGCGGACGCACGCACCTCTAATGGCGTATAAACTGTATGATGGGAGGGGGTAGGGAAGGGGCAAAGTAATCCTCTTGCCTTGGGGGAGCGAAGAGATGTGCCACTTGCCATGCCCGAAAGCTCCTTCTTTATCAGCCGCTACGGGAAGACAACCCTGATGACAGGGAACTCCACAAAGCGTGGTGTCTCCGGGTCCCGAACCCACTCTGTGTGGGGAAGCCAGGCACTCCCCCCATCCCTGCCAGTGCCGGACCACTTCTGGTGGTGACAGGGTCAGACCCCTACGTCGTAGGGGAGGTCGCAGCGATCCACCGCTGCTGATGTTGGCGGTCGGGTCCTGGATGGCGTTGCGTCGGAGCGACCCGCGACCGTGACGATGCCTGTGCCACCCCTATGATGGGCAGGGTGCCAGGGCTGCTCGAGCGGTGTCCCGCCCGGCCCTCGCTGCCTGCTAGTGTGTGTGTGTGGGGGT